>NC_055702.1:2638756-2670779 GCF_017639745.1 Melanotaenia boesemani
CATGTTGGCTATTTGTTTTTTTTTTTTTTTTTGTTTTTTTTTTAACCTGTCTTGTCCAGCATCGTTGCAAACAGAATGATTGTCTGGCTGCTGTCTGGTGCTGGGCAATTTTACTCTATCAAGCAGGGATTTATACTACATGTATAAAGTCCCTCTTGATGAAAAACTTTATTAAATCAGACTCTTAATGCTGGACTCGACCGGAGGGGACAGAGAGAGAGAGAGAGAGAGAAAAGAAAGTAGAGAGAAGAGGGAGGGGAGAGAGAGGGACAGAAAGGGTGTGGGGAGTGCGGGTGGGGACTTGAAACATCATACAGAAGACCATGTAATCCATACTACTTACAACATATATAGCTAAGATCATCCTAGCCAGTAGGCCATTACACAACTAGTTGATAATAGTAACAATAATAATAATAAGAGTAAGAGTAATAATAATAATAAGAACAGAAATAATAAAAAAAAAGAAAAAAAAACATGACGCACACGGCGACGCAAAGACTGTGTGGAGACGTTCAGGAAGGAGTGACCATGCAGAGTGATCATGCAGATGCCACCTCACTTGAACAGAGGCCAGAGTCAGGCCAGCGGTCCCGAGACCCAGGCCACCAGCCCCCCCGCAGGCAACAGACCCCGACCGGTCCACAGAGACGACCACTCGCCCGCCCAGGAAGGCAGCAGCAGGAGACCCCAGCAGGAGCCGCCCCGCGGACACAGGGCACCGGCCCCGGCGGGCCAAGGCCAGCAGTCCCCGACCCCCCCGGGCACCGGCCGCCCGGGATAGACGGGGCAGAGGGCCCGGGCCCAGGAGCGCAGGGACACCCCCCTCCCCCACAGGCCGAGGGCCAGCACGCCACCCGGGGGGACCCGGCCCGCCCAGACGGCCACCACCAGAGGCCAGCCCCACACCCCAGCGCCCAGCCGCACACCCCGAGAACCAGTCCTGCCCCCCCCCAGACCAACACACACACACACAAACACACACACTCTCCTTCCACTCCTCCATTTATCCTCCCACGCATACACCATTCAACCCTCACATACTCTGTCCTCCCACACACACACACACCATCCTTCCACCATCCATCCTTCCACACACACACCATCCTTCCTCCCACACACTCACCATCCTTCCACCATACACTCTCCCACACCTACCCCATCCTCCCACACACACATCATCCCTCCACCACTCATCCTCCCACACATACACCATCCTCCCTCTCACACACCATTCATCCACCTTCACACCTCCCATACACACACACACACACCTTCCTTCCACTACCCATCCTCCCACACATACATCATTCTCCTACACATACACCGTCCTCCCTCTCCTACACCAAACATCCACCTTCACGTACCCCATCCTCCCACACACACACACCACCCCTCCATCACCCACTCTCCCAAACATACACCACTCCCCCACACACACACCATCCTCCCTCCCATACACCATCCATCCTCCCGCACACACACCATCCTTCCACCATCCATCCTCCCACACACTCCCCCATCCCTGCACCATACATTCTCCCACACATACCCCATCCTCCCACACATACATCATCCCTCCACCATTCATCCTCCCACACCCACACCACCCCCCCTCCCACACACCACGCATCCACCTCCACACACCCCACCCTCCCACACACCATCCCTCCACCACCCATCCCCCCACACCCACACCACTCTCCCACCCACACACCCCCCCCCCCCCCCAACACACACACACACACAAACACCATCCCCCCACCACCATCCTCCCGCCACCCCACGCCACGGGGGGACAGCCCCAGCCAGGAGGCGAGGAGACACGAGCCAGGCCCCCAACCCCCCACCCCGCCCCCGCCCCCCCCACTCCCCACCCCCGCCTCCCACTCCCCACCCCCAAAACAGCACCTTCCTCCCAGGGCCAGCAGCCAAAACCCCCCGGGACAGCCCGCCTACGCCCCGGGCCAACGCGACAGGCCACCCGGCCCGCCCCGCCCCCGGGCCATCCATGGAGACAGGGGCGCTTGAAGACCCCATCCCCCCTCCCTCCCCCACTAGTGATGGAATATATTATGTGCTGTTTGCAATTAAAAAAAGAGGGTTAAAATTGGGGGGCAGTAACTGCATTGAGGAGGGGGTGGGGCCACCTGAGCAGTCCCACCCGCCTGACCTCGCATGTTCCACCCCCCAAAACGTGTTTGTATGTTGCAAATGTTATTTGTGCTCAGTGACTAAGTGGAATTAAAAGCTGGGAGGCATGCTGCCGCTCGGCGAAGCAACAGGGCCACTATGATGACCCCCCCGCCCCGCCCAGCGCAACAAGCACACCTCCCACAGCCCTACCTGTGTATGTAGTGAAGAGTGGGGGAGGGGAGGGGTCAGGAGATGTAGGTCCAGAGGGGAGTAAGCCTCCCCCCTGGAAGACGACCCGCCAGTGGCTTAGGGCGCCCCCGTCCCCCGCCGGCCCCGAAGGGCGTCACAGGCCCGGAGCAGGCACCCCAACCCAGGCACGCCACGAACCCCCCCAGGGGCCAGCCACCAGCCCAAGGGGCCACTTTCCTCTTTCTGAGTGGGAGGGGGGCGAGGCAAAGGAAGGGAACCCCAGGCCCACGCCCCCAACACCCGGCCAGGGTGCCCCCCAGAGGACACGTCCTAACCCCCAGCAAACGCACACACACTTTTTTTTTTCTTTTGTTACCATTCTTATTATCCATCTCTTTGATTTGTCATCAATTTTCCTCCTGCGGCCACATCCAGGGAGGTTGGCTACAGTCCCATGGATCTTAAATTTCTGAATAATATGTGCAACTGTAGTCTCAGGAACATGAAGCTGCTTGGAAATGTTCTTATAGCCTTTACCTTTAACATGCTTGTCTATAATTTTCTTTCTAATCTCCTGAGACAACTCTTTCCTTTGCTTCCTCTGGTCCATGTTGAGTGTGATACACACCATGTCACCAAACAGCACAGTGACTACCTGTAGTCCTATATATAGGCCCACTGACTGATTACAAGATCGTAGACACCTGTAATGCTAATTAGTGGACACACCTTGGATTAACACGTCCCTTTGGTCACTTTATTTTCAGTCTTTTCTAGGGGTACCAATATTTTTGTCCAGGCCTGTTTCATGAGTTTATATTTTTAAATAATTCTGTTGAAGCATAGTTGAAAAGCAATGTCAGACTTTCATTGGTTAAATTTCATAGAATTTTTATTTATTATTACTTTTGTCAGATTCAAATTATTTCTGTGACCATTGTGAGTTTTTCTTTCATTAACCGAAGGGTACCAGCAATTTTGTCCATGCTTGTATAACTCCAGAGCGCAGAGAGATGCATCCCGGGAAGAATAGTGCCCCCCATTAACAAGCAGCCGCCGGTAAGCTCTCCAACCAAATGATAGGATGCCAATTTAACAAGTGGAATTGGATGAAAAAAAAGAGGCCAGCATAGTTTAAAAATGTAATGGGGTGCACACACTGAAAATAAAAGAGACAGATGTTCATTGATGCACATGCCTGACAGACTTTTATCAACTTTGAGTATTAAGAACCTTCCTTAGTGTTATAAGGGGTTTAATTAACAAAGGACAACTAATGGAATTGTGGGGAAGTGTACTGTAGGTGTCAATGATATGTTAATTGAACGTCAGTTAAATTTATTTAATTTATTTAATATCAAATTGTCACTCCAACAAATAAGTTTAACTGAACAGAAAGATTTTGTACATAGTTTCTTTAAATGTGCCTAAATGCTGTGTGACCTCTTTAATAGGTCCTGAGAAGTAAAACATTATGACATTATTTTAGAAATAAAGCTGATTGTTTCTACTGAAATGAAGCCTACAACATTTGAACAGCCTGCTTTTGTAGTCAGTATACAGGATTATAAGATATATGAAAGACAGCAGCCAGTCGCTCACACACACATTTCTGACACTGTCTAACCCACTTGTCAATGTTGACAATCAGTGTTAATTAATCAATATTAGATTTCAGTTTCTTAAACTTCCTTCACAACAGCTACAGGTGGCCTCTATTTATCAGCATGCTGACTCAACCTCTGAGGCATTACTTGACAAAGTCCACAGTGACAGATGCTGAATCTGTAAAACTTGCACAATAGCAGCACAAAAATCAATGTAACAGAGCAAAACAGTCTTAAACAACCATGACAGTGAACAAGCTCTCTGATGCAGGAGCATGCAAAATGGCTTATCAAGGCATCCCTGACTTAAGTTGAAGAAGTCATTGTCTGATTCTGTGTTTTTAGAAAAGTGTGCATATAAACAGTTTCCTAACTACTGCATGCATTCATAAAACAAGATTTACTGTCATAAAGCCTTAGGTAAGAGGCTTCCTGTCAGGCTTCATAAATGCAGTTGATGCAGATTAACTTATGAAAGATTTTTTTGTTAATTAATCCCTGACTTGTGTAGGGCACGTGGTGTGGACCACAGCTTTCAGGCATTCTGCTCTTGGGTCAGTCTGTCTTCTCCTCAGGTGTTACCCGTCTTCATCATGCCTTCCTTTGGATCATGGCACCAGCTTTATTTGGTGTCCCCTCTTTTCATTTTCTTTGTGTGTTACCGACATAGGGCTTGTATGATGCTCAGGGCAGGTTTACATTAGATGTGGCTGAACCCAGCGTTGTGCCTCAACAAGCTCATTGAATGATCGTTCACAAACTTGTTCATATTTTGGGTGAACTCGAACTGAGCGTACTGTATTTTAGCCTGATGAACGTTGTTGTGTGCGTGCTCATTCTGGCGTTTGTGAACGGTGTTCTCTCACAGTTGATTTTTGTTAAAGAGTTCCAGATTTCCATGGAGCCTTCCAGGCAAAATCCTGGCTAAAACACATCTTAAACAGGCCTTAATATATAGGTGAAAAACACCAAATCTGGCAACACCAGCCACCACAGAGTCACACCGTGCACGTGTCATCAAATTGCGAAACATGGGGGCAAAATTTAGTGAAGGCAGCAGCACCACCTCGGCCTCAATGATCACTACAGCATCTTCATATGATCACTTTAAAGCAACTCCGGACATCAACAATGTCAACATCAAGCCTGAAACAGTATATTGAAATAAAGCACCCGACTAGCCTTCCAAGATATGTGAACTAAATGTCACTAAAAACAATCTAAAGACTTGGCAACGGTGTGCTAAAGCAGATCCTCTAACCCCCAAAACTAAACAAAGGCATACAGTAGCAGCAGCTCTGTTGTCTGCAACTCCAGTCGCAGCTGGAAAACCTTTTGCAGTATATTGTTGGAGACCTGCAGCCTTTGAGGAAAGAAGAAACCTCAACTTTCATACACTTGGCAAATGCAGACATATGGTCTTGCATGTCTTTTTTTTTTTGCACTTTTATGACCCAAGTTCTAAAACTTTTCTTTGGATAAACAAGTCAGAAAAAAATACATTCACAAAAAATTGAAGTGACTTAATGAAATGATAAATAATGTTTAAATGTTTTGCACTTTGAGGTACATCCTATGTTTCCTACCTCAGCCTGGTTCCTATCTCACATAGTTTAAAAGTCCCTCATTAAAAAAGACCATTCAAGCAAGTTTTTCCTCGTGTTTTTATACTGTAGGAGTGAAAGCTGCAGCTGACTACCAGCATGGACTGAATGGGTGGCAACAATAGGAAAATGCCAGTATTCTGAGGGTAATAGCTCGCATCAACATATTGGGAAAAAAGAACTATGAACTAGTTCATTTTTAGAACTGTGAACTTAGTTAAAAAATTTTGAATTATAAACTATGAACTGAACTAGTTCATTTTAAAATGTGTGAACTGAACTTTGAACTAGTTCATGTAGAAATTGAGCCGTTCCAGCACTGGCTGAAACATCTGTAGTGTATTTGCAATGTTTTGTCTTGCGTCCGTGATGTTTACCAAAGTTCTTCTCGTTAAACTTTTAAAGGAAAATGATGGTCAATGAAAGGTCAGGTGATATTTATAGTCTGGATTATTACCTCCGTCGAGGTGGGCGTTATGTTTCTGGCAGTGCCTGTCTGTCTGTCTGTTAGCAGCATGATTAAAAAAAGTAATGGACAGATTTTAATGAGGTTTTCAGGAAATCTCTGAGATGGAATGAGGATCACCGTCTGGATACAGGAATTTTTTTTAACACTAAAACCGCCAACATTTAAATACCCCCCTACAACCTCCAGAGGAGGTCATTTTGACACAATGCAGATGCCGCATAAAAATGACAAAGGTGGCATTTACAGAGGTTAATTTTACCCCCTTGGAATCTTTGTATCATTTGGAAGTGGATACAGCTTCAATAAATAAATATTGATTAGCACGTAGGATTACTTTGGGCTTGTAATTCAAATAAAAAATATCAAATATATACTAGCTTACAATAATCACTTATCAGCGAAAATATACCAAAATTTGCATTCATTCTTCTGCTTCTTTTAATTTTGTTTATTATGTTTTGGCAGCATATCTTTGTCTGTCTGTTTCTCTGTCTGTGAACAACATTAAGTCTAAAAGTTATGGATGGATTTTGATCCAATTGCCAAGACATGTCAAAATTGGAATAACAGGAATAAGTGATTACATTTTGGTCATCATCGTCTGGATCCAGAAATTTTTTTAAAAAATTCTTTAGTATTGGGAGAGAGGGATAATTTTGCCATTGCAGCTTCTAACTCCATGACTCGGCATTGTTCTGCGCTCTCTAAGTGATTCTAGTTTTCACTGTGGCCGTGTTTCTTTGCTCAAGAAAAGCAGGTTTTGGCCATGGTGTCAATGTTATGGTCAGCTGTTCTCCAGATGTTCTTCAGGTGGACAAAGGTTGGATGAAGACATACTGGTTAGATTTAGTATAACTTTTAAATTTTTGGATATGAGTAACATTTTGGTGTTAGCTGTTGTGCTGCATACATTTAATATATGAATAGAAATCTTACATAAAAATGTCAGGAGACCAGTAGGTACTGTTATGTTCTGCAGCAGAGATAGGTTTTCTCATTAATTTGCATTATTTTTAATTATTTATTTGGGTTTGCTTATGGGTGCAAACAGTTTTATATTTCAGGTTTTGCTCACATTCTTTACTTCTTATGTCATATTAGATTTTATGTTTGAAAATGCTGATATCATGTAAATTGTGGAAAAAAGGTAAACAGAGCATTAACATTTCACTAAGCCTAATAATAATGTATTCATAAATAATTAAACTAGTTTAACCTGGAATTTTTATAACTTCATGTAAAGTCATCATTTAGTTTCTTTCAAAGAATCTTAATAACTCCTTTTCCTTTCATGGAAACTCCTCTTTGTGGAAAGTCAACTTAAAAGATTAAAGTTGTACCAAAGTATTATTTACTTTATTATCTTAAAGTAACTTCATATTCACCTTCATACTATTACCTCCGCCAAGGCACAGCTTATGTATTCGGCAGCATGTGTCTGTCTGTTTGTTAGCAACAAATTTAAAAAGTTATGGAGGATTTTGATTAAATTTTCAGGAAATCTCAGAATCAGAAACAACTGATTAGATTTTTGGGGTGAACTGTGTCGCTGCCTGATTTCAGGAATTCGTTACTATGTGAAGACTCGCATAATTTTGCTTTTGGCTTGGCAGAAAAATACAAAAACGTAATCCCATTGAAATTCAAATTGATATAAATATTTGATACATTTAGTTTTATATTTAATTCAGTTATTTGTTTTTCAAAGTTCACACACTTTCACATATTTCTGTCAAATGAACAAACATTATGGCCCTGATTTAGCTCCACAGTCTCTGGACATGAAACAGTAAATTAAGTCTCTGTGCCAACTTTCAGATGAAAGATTTTGTTGATCATGGTATTCTTTATTGATTTGTTTTCTTTTCCAGTTGACATTCCAGAAAGGACAGGAGCTTCCATGCAAGCTGGTGTCTGCTTGAAGGCACAAGTTTGCTGACATCCATTAATGACTCACCTTTTGAGTTTGACTCTATGTCTTTCTATTTTTTTTTTTTTTTTTGTAAAACTAAAATTCTCAGTTATTTAAAATAAGAAGGCTTGTCATTCGATGCTAAATATTGAAAATGGTTAAATTGTGACTTCTTAGATAGTGGAGCTCTTATGTTTCTGGCTTTCAATAGCTGTGCTGCAATGTGTCCTCAAACACAAGTACTGTATCTGACTGTCATCAATGCACACATTGTGAATGAAACAGTTACAACAACTGGAATTAAAACGATAACCTCATTTGAAGAAACTGAAATGTGCCTGGTCAGATTCAGAGTTGAAAGCAAGTCACACTCTGCTACACTTGGCTGAAAAGTTCACAAGTTGTTAAAGTCTTTCCAAATGTCCCCACCTGTTTATGTCTCCTTTACAATGTAACAGTGCATCGGATATTGCTGTAAAGGGGCTCTGATTGCAGTCAGATGATCCTCAAACAACCTGCTCAAAGTATATCCCTCCATGTTATGCATGCGAGTGGTGCATTCATGTGCTTCCTCGGATAAAAACACAGAGCAGGTGCGTTTTTACGCTCTGTGTCAGTCATTCTGTGAGGCAGAAAAGCATTAAGGGAGGCATCCATAATACAAACACGGCAGCAGCAGTGGAAGGGCAGAAGTGGCAGGATGGGAACTGCTGCCAGACACATTACAAGGAGCTCTAATGAGGGAGCCCACACTTTCACCCCCCCGCCACCGCCGAGGAACGCGAGGCGGGAATTAATTGTGAGGGCGATGGTGGCGAGCGAGCTGAGGAGCAGGTCATTACTGCACGCCTCCTCCTGGAGCGCCGCGGGCAGAGCGTGGAACGCCACGCTACTTGCACAATTCCCATGATCCCACAGGAGGGGGAACAGATAGCAGGAGGGGGAATGCAGGGGATGCAAAGAGAGAGAGAGAGAGAGAGGGAAGGAAAAACATACTGAATGAAGAGGCAGGCAGTTTCCTCTTTGTTAGATGGAGAAAAAATAAGAAACATTATTGATTAGTGGCATTTTCTATTTAAATATTTATTATTATTCAACTTTATGTGGATATTTTGTTTGCCACATGCCTCACGGAAGTGAGGTTAATTTACCCTGAAAAGTTCTTTTTTTATTTTGGTTATTAATGATCATGCCACAGAAATCTTGTCTATTACTAGATTTAATTCAGGCCTACCTTCTGACATTTTGGACAAAAAATAAAAAATAAAACAAAATCTGATGCAAAGAGCAGTGGTAACGATAACATTGCATGTTTCTCATTCTTACTCAGGGAAGAGGTGGGAGGGAAATACATGGGCTTTGTGTCAAGGTAATGATCAGATTTTGTGGTGCCTCACTCTTCCAGTCTGCACACGATGTTAGACCTGACTCTTTGTCATTTCTCTTTGTGTGGTTGTGGCACTTATGAAACCTGTGACATCAGACTGAATGCATTGGACACATTGCCCTCTAGTGGACGTTTAATGTATGTCATAATGTATATCACAGCAACAGACAAAAGTAGCCCACATTTCCACTGATATTCAAAATCCAAGGTGGAATTTAACAATATTTTTTAAAGCAGTAATATTGGCAAAATATTTATATTTTATGGCATGCCTTTAATTAGGAAGAATTATGTTTGCAAACTTTTGAAGAAAAACATATTTTCTAGTCATTAAAAAAAACTGCAAGTGCCTAATGCAACACTGCAATGAATATATATATATATATATATATATATATATATATATAATATAATATATATATATATATATATATATATATATATTCTTTTTTTTTCTTTTCTTTATATAAATGCTAATGAGACCGGTGCTGTTGCCCTAGGTATAGCTAAGCTCATCACATTAGCACAAGGAATCATTTAAATCATATGTCTAAGAATAAAAATATCATTATGATGAAGTGAAAATGAGCTGAGGGTCCACCACTTGCAAATGATTTTGTTTCTTTTTTTATGTTATTTTTTCAAAAAGGAAGGAAAGGGCCTACTGAGACGGGACTAAGTGGCTCTCTTGCTGGCTTTGCTTTTTAAATACAAGATTATTTGAAAAAAAAAAAAAAACAGTTTAAAAAGCCATGAAAACATTTTTTAAAACTTACTTACTTTAATACTTACCCTATGAGCCTTTCTTCTATCTATCTATCTATCTATCTATCTATCTATCTATCTATCTATCTATCTATCTATCTATCTAGATAGATAGATAGATAGGGGGGTGTGGGCGATTCTACTTATTTTCAGAAAATAGGAGAAAAAAAATTTAATTAACTGTAAAAGTGTAAGATAAATTTCTGTCTTCTACACATCTCAAACAAATTAATGACCTATCTGAGACTTGCATTTGTTTCTTCTTGTTATATTTGGGATTTTATGCAAGCTTTAATCTCAACAATATATTTTGACACATTTAGATCAGCTGCATATTTTACAGTTAAAACAGCTACATTTTCAGCCCAGTTTCAGAATTCCCAAAATATATAAAGTAAGTAATAGCAATATGAGTATAGAACTGGGTAGGGACCAAGAGGCAAAATCAAGCAGTAAAATGTGAGGCCTATGTCCCCTACCAACATCCAGCAACTCCTGAGTTGACCCCATCATTTACTGTAGCACAAACAGCAGGGAGATCCATGCTCTCTCTGGGCAATGTCACTGTAATAAGTCCTGCCTTGTAACTAATTAAAATTTTTATGACTGGCTCTGCTTTTTTTGCCTTTCAGTTCTTGCTAACGTGATTGGCTTTATGTTGAAAGAGCCAATGGCCCTAGCTAGTTCTAGCTAGTGGTGAGAGCTGGGGTAACAGCGGCTGTGTCTTCAGTTAGAACTTCAGGGGCATAAAAAATACAGGTGGACATCAGGGGGTATCTTAGAATGACTCAGCGTAAAAGTTTAAGGTGCAAAGATATGCCAACTGATATTTAGTAGTTAATTATGGTGATAACAACCACTGTCATTTTTGTTACTAGGTCAATAAGCATGTTTCCTGCATGCATGTTATTTTGTTAGGTTACAGAATCTAAGCTGCCAGGCAGTTTAAAGAGAGAAGCTGAGACAGGAGGAGGCAGGTGAGCTTTAGCATTCAGAGATGTAACTTGGGCTATGTAATGACTCAAATTTGAATCAAAGTCATAACATGACATACTGAAGTACCTAACCTTCACATATTGTATAAACTGAAAGGCATTTTTTTAATTTTAACATGTTTTTAAATTGAAATGGGAATAATAATGATGCAAAAAGACAAAATATTATGTTATTATAATATATATGTATATCTAAGGTATTCTAAGATCACAAATTCTAAGTCACAAATTCTATATTTTGCAATATAAAATTTTCTGTCTGTTGTGATGTCCCTTCCATTAATTACATGATACTGCAAAACAAACTTTTATCATAAAAAACACTTTTCTTCTGTGGGACACTTTTATGTCCTTACTAATGTCAAAATCAAACCTACACCCTATTTATAAAAGATTTAATATTACAAAACATATGCAGAGCACAAACAAAAGGGGTGTGTTCATTTAAATTTCATAGCCAACAATATGTGATATGACAACAGTCTGTGTGAACACATAATGATGGCTCTATGGGAATATTATGGTTTAATCTTAATTTTAATCTATTCTTTTCCTGTGACAGTGATCACACTTAAAGAATACAAATACTCCTCAACCTCTTTCACTAGTGATGAGTTCAGAGAACTTCCCAAGCCAGTAATTTTATTTTAGACTTACTGACTGTTGCCTGGACAAACAGGGTGACTGATGTATTCTGACTGCTACAGCAGTGTAGTTCTGGGACAGTTGGCAGACAGGTGGGGATGAATCCAAGGGCTACATGTGGGAGGATGGTGAATCATAATATTGTTTAGACCATCCAATGCTGCTGTTGTGTGACATGACATCTACAGCAACAAATGCTAAGTACCAGCTGTCTGCACATGCGGTATTGCATCTCATTTCTGTTCCTTTAACAGACACAAATCATACCCCTGGCGGAAGAACAGCTATGTGTCACTTCACTGCAGATGCAAAAAGAAATCTCTTAGAATCTGAGAACTGGTGTCAAAGTGGAAGCATCTACATTTAGAATAAGAATGTACAACTCTTACCTGTATAGGTGAGTGTTAGGAAAAGAAATATTTGCAGAAAGAAGAATATTGAAGCAAAACTTTACCACACAAACAAAGTCCAGATGCTGAAAGGTCTGTGCAGATTCATCATTTATAAATATATTCCTCTTATATTTATTTAGGTTTTGGCAAGAATGAAAGAAGCCACTGCCACAATCAGTTATTCTAATAATGACTTTAGAAAAATACAAAAGAAAAGACTTAAAGAAAGACAAGAAATTGTGGTAGTAAAAGAGTTTATGATAATAAGGAATTCAAGTGGTGGTTAATTTATATGTAAAATTATATATAACTTCATTTTTCACTTCCAGCCTACCAATACAGGCTTAGTATGTGTGTACTATGCACATACTCACCTCATATTCATCCTTTCTGAATCAATTTTACATACAGATCCATTTTTTTATTATTATTATTTTGAATAATCTAATTTGCTGGGATTCAGTCAGACAGAAAACATCTTTTCAGAAGAGTAACACAATACCTACTGCGAAGCATTGTGGTTAGCATTTTTAGGGTTTTTTCTAAGTCTGTCAAGGACTGGACAGCTTGTTGAATTCTAAAGTGCTTGATGACAACATGAGGACACCTTCCTTTAAGTTAAATGGTTACTTCAAGTTTATTTTTTATTTATTCAGTTTATTTAAAAGGTACAGTGCACATTAATCAACATATATATATATATATATATATATATATATAATATATATAATATATATATATATATATATATATATATATTATCAATATAATGGCTGATAAAAGTCACTGCATTGTTGGATTCAGGAATGAATCTGAATAAGTGGAACATGAGACTGAGACACCTGCGTCCTCTGATTTGGAACGGGTAATAGCACAGAACAAGTATCTATTCAGTCCACAGACATGGCTCAAAGTGTGTGAAATTGAAAAGAGATCACAGCATACAAGAACAACAATATAACCAAAACTCATAGGATAATTTCATTATTACTACATTATAAATACTTTCACAGTTAGCAAGGTGATGTTAATACTGTATAATGACTCCAAATGAAGAAAATTGCAAGTTTGCTCAAGTTAAAAATTCCAGTCACTAGAAGATGGCAGCATTGTAGGTCATCATGCTCCACCAGCAGGGGTCATCCTCTGCTCCATGCCCAACACCACAACATGTAGTTCATCATTCCTTGTTTCGGAAGTGCTAACATTATATCAATCTAACTACTAAAACAGAAAACCCTCAGAACTGTGATCATTTTAAACAAATGTTTGTTTTTTTCCCCTTTGTCTAGAACTGATATAGAAGAAGTCTGTTATCATTTCTGCCGCAGAACATGAACATAAACTCTTCCTTCTACAGTGAATGTTTAATGCATGTTTTATAGAAATCTTTGGATGAGTTTTTAATCATCATCCTCTTTAGGTTTAAGAATAATGTCAGAAACATAGTGCATAAACAAACAGAAAGGCTCAGGTGATGATTCCCTCTTTAGAACAAATGAAATGAAGGATCACACGGTTGGGAAAAAACTGTGTTCTCTGCTCATAATGACAGTCCATGCCTGCAGACGCTTCAGCTGAGAACAGTGTAAAGGAAGGCTAGAAGCATCTAAAACCTGAAAATTGGAACCATTTCTAAAAGTCTTCCAAGCAGTCGGTCTCCACGGGAGCAGCTGTGGACCATGATTGGCCTTGTCAACCCTGCTGTGCTCAGGGAGGAAGTCCTTGTCAATCTTTGGACATGGCTCGAATGAGCACACACACATCAGAAAGAAAAGTTTTATGAAGACAAGACTCTTGTAAATAGAAATGTGCAAGACATAATCTACTATATAAGGGGTATAGGTGGCATAAAAAACCTTGAATTTGATGTCTTTTTGAACAAGGAATGACATAAAGTAATTGTTTTCCAGATAGTTTCCGTGTTTCTGTAGCCCCCATCTTCACCACCCTGCATCTAAACCCCTGCTGGGACTTAAACAATTAGCCTACGTGAGACCCACACTAACGACTCTCCCTTGTCTTGTAAGATAACTACAGAAGGAGGGGCAGTGGTGGGTGACATCTTGTTAGGGTGTGTGTGTGTGTGTGTGTGTGTGTGGTGGGGGTGGGGGGGTGTCATTCATTTTGTGTATTGGCTCAGGGGAAGGATCTGTAGCTATTACCTAACATAAAGACTTCTGCGTTTAGATTGCCCAAGGTGAGATGTGTGCATTACCACAAGTGATTATAAAAAGTGCTGCTTTTCTCAGCTTCATAATGAGCCCTGGTGGCTCTCCGCCCACCCTTAAATGTCCTCCCACTTTGAGACCAAAGTAAAGAGAGTTATAAATCAATGCACACATCACAAATTAGTCTCCAGTGATTGGAGTCTTTCCCTCATTATGATTCACACCAAATATAGAAATAAACTTTTAAAATGAGGTCACGTCTGTATAATATGGATACATTTTGAAAGCAGTCTATATATTAATTGTATATGTTTTCTATTCATTTTTGATAAAGAAATAATGAAACTTTTTTTAATTTAATCAAAATGTTGATCATACCAATCAGTTTCATAATCTGCATTAGTGGATACATTTTAGCTCCACCCTTACATGCAAAAAATAACCTAAATTCAAAGAGATGAAAACACAACAAATAAAAATATGAGTTTAAATTATTCCAAGAGCTCAAACCAGATGCCTACATCTTAACTCGAGCAAGAAAAACTGAAAGAGTGAAAACAGTTGAGATCCCTCATTGAAGCATTTTTAGGTGTGAAAGCAGTCAAGTGACAAGTGTGCCTAAATTTTGATTGCCCTGGGTCAACCTAAGGTCACCACTCTGTGTTTGCAGATGAGGTGACGACACATGCCTCCAGTCCTTTGAAATGTGACAAGCTGAGAGTGATGACGAGATAATCCATGATTTACAAGTTACAGTAGCGGTCAGTATTAACATTAGCTTGCTTTATATTTCTTGTAAAGCAAGCTAAGCAGGGAGCTCTCCTGCCTTACTGCCGACAATACACACAGCAAAAAGTCTCAATATGCACACAAACTACATTACAGGAGTGTGTTTCCTGTGAAATGAAACCTGTAGATTTTCTGCTTGCTTCAGGGTGACTTAACCCAGAACCCACACTGGTCGCTGATGTTAGCAAACAGCTGCCAAACACCCACAGCGCAGTTATGGATCATCTTCATTACTTTTTCTTGATCTGTTTTTGGTCTCCACTAATTTCTGATTAGTCGCTGACACTTGTTGATAAGTTCTCCCCAGGGTAAATTTGCTAGTTTGAAGTACCAACTACAGGTCAAAGCAAAACTGAGCTTCAGAACAATTCTTGTCAAGTCTCATTTTTCAAGAATAGTCCTTAAAAACAGTTTGTGGTTCAAATAAACAGGACGTTAGGTAATTCTGAACAGTCGAGTCAATCTAACATTGTGGGCAAGACACCTTGCCTCCAGTGTTGACATCAACATTGTGTATGAATGTGTATGAATGTTCGGTGGTGTTCAGAGACGCTGTTGCCACTGATTAGCTGCCAAATATTGTCATTGTTCGCCCCAGAACAGCTGTGGCTACACATGTAGTTTACCACCACCATGTTTAGATGTGAAGTACATGGATCATGGATTCACTGTAAAGTGCTTTGGATGCTGTTAGCAGAAAAGTACAATATAAATCTAATAAATATTATAACAGGAAAAACCAAGTAACTGAATGGGTTTGCAAAAAATGTGCCCAAAATGAGTCACTTGTAAACAGCTGCAAAGATGAAGTAAAGAAACCCTAAAACACACACATTTTGCTACAATAGGTAAAAAATCATATTAGTGTTATCATCCACATTTTGGAGTTGCCAGTGACTTTTTTTCTGAACTGCTTGACCCCACCATTATAGATTGCATCTGTATTCATTAACTTTATCTGTCTGCAGTCTGCTGGGAAGGTACTATACTATTGTTTGCTTCTTGTTGTCACTGAAAATGGCTGAATCATAGAGAGAACTAAACCAAAACACTAAATTTACCAACCTTAATTCAACAAAACAATGATAGGTTCATAACGGATATTATACCAGTGTATCTTCGTTGTAAATGGACAACATATGTTGATCAAGCTCACTTTTTTTAAGTAGCATCCTAAGGGAGCAGGGACATGGAAGAAGTCCCAATAAGTACTGAAACCCTACAGCACTGATTAGAGGTCCACTTCATGGGGTGATGGTGGTGGCAGGTTTACTGCCTGGCTTGGGGCATTTCCAATGACAGTTCAAAAGAGGGGAAATTCAGCACTTTTTTCGTTTACTTGTAGGATATTCACAACTCTTCCTGGGACTTTAACTTAACTCTCTTATCATTAGGTGGGGCTAGCTGCAGTTCCCATTACTTGCTGAGTCAGTATAAATAAAACACAAAAAAACTACTGTCTAATACAGTCTGCCTTTACTGGCATTACATTATTTCTTATTTTTGGTTGTGCTTACAAACATTTTTAGGTTGTTCTTACAAACATAAAGAACCTAATTTGACTGCATCCCAACTGCAGTAATATAAGGATATTTATACGTACATGTGTCAAAAACCTTTAAATGATATATAGAAATACGACGTTAAAGAGTCTAATCTGTCTCTGCGGGATCTGTCTTGTAGTCGAGAGTGACTCCTCCTTCCTCTCTGCCTCTTCCCTTCCCCCATTCTGTGTAAAAACAAATCTCCTTTTCTGCTCTGAGCCTGAAAGTATTGAGTCAACAAATGTCACTGCAGCAAAGCAGAGGCTGGTGGGGAAGAGGTGGGGTCTCCTTTTAAGCCTGGAACACAGTTTAAAGCAGATTATTTTAAAAGACCCACCTGTTTGTAATGGAGGAATTAAATAGTAAATACAAATGTGAAGTGCCACTGACTTTGGTTATAGCTGTGACCACATGTTCAGATTATGTATGTGACTTTTATCCACAAGGCTTACATACAGACAAACTAAAACCAACAGCTGATTTTTTTAGAATTTGCCCCATTATAACACATTTCTAATTATATTATTGCAACAGCTTTCCAGCACTTTTCTCTGTCACACTGCTTTCTCTATCTCTTTCAAGTCCACGTGGCCAGTGTCAACAGGAGGTGGGTTCTGGCAGAGGCATGAAGAAAAGCATGCTCCCTGTACACAAGCTGCAGAGTTGTCTTTAACCCCACTCTAAAAATGAGCCAGTCAGCCGGCCAAGGAGAGCCAAAATAAGAACTGGCTGTAGGAAATTACTTCAAACTGACTGCGTGTGATTGTTGCTGTAATATTCTCAGAAAGAGACACTATTACACTAAAGGGGAAGTTCTGTAACCTCTGACTAAAAAAAAAAAGAAAAAAAAAATGTCAAGAAAGGGAGGGAAAAACCCTGAGTCACTTGGCTTCCTGTCTGAGAAAAGGAAGGGGGTGGAGGCAGCTTCTACTCTGCTTCAATCAGACAGTTGAGACCAGCGCAATATTCAACAAAAAGTGGATTGGGGGAGGAGTCCTGCCCTGTTCACAAAAATCCACTCCAGTGCTTGAGGGTAGCCATCATAGTGTTCACTATTGTGTACGGCTGAGGGAAGAAAAAAGAGGGAGCTGAGGGGGGAAAGAAAACCTGTCTCTTTGTGTGAGAAGGACTCAGCAGGAAAGTGATTTTGTGATTATTTGAGTTTGTCACCAAAGCAAGGCTATTTCTTCTAAGCTGTAACTACATCTTTTTTGCTCTGTGTGCCACTGCTGCCTTATACCAGTCACATATGAATGTGCTTCTCAGGCCGGCAAAACAGCGACACCCGGGCTTCTCCTGATGATGAGAGCCAACGTCAGACTGGTTTCCATGAATATTGATGTGGAGGATAGACTGTTTCATAGAACAGAAGGAGGCAAGATGGCTGCCCTTTAGGATTTGTTAAAGAGAAGATCCAGACGGTTTGTTGGAATTTCTACAAAGTGGAGGGACAAAGAAAGAAGGTGAGAATTTGCTCATTATATTAATCCTTTGTTGACCCTTTACCCCTGTAACCTTGAGTGTATTTTTGGTCTTTTGTGTGTGTGTGTGTCTGTCAGGTGAGGCACAGCAGATATCCCCCACCGTAAAAAGCAAGAGCCAACATAATAAGGAGGGATATTAGATAAAGCTACTCCAACATGGCTGACAATTTTCTTTCATTCTTTCTTTATTACTTTTTTGCCAGCTGAAATTTCAAGACACTGCCTGTGTCTTCTTGTGTGTCCTGTATTTACTCAACATTCTTGCTGCTTTTGAATGCATTTAAAAAAAATGTTGTACTAACACTGCTTGTTCAGGAGTTTTTCTGGAGGCATAATTTAAATGCCTGTTCTCCCTTAACATTTCAACTTCCCTCTGTTAACAAACACATCTTGTGTGTGGTATATGTGCTATCTTATGACTGAGTTTTGTAAGATTGGACATTTTTAACACTGGTGAAGCTATTACAGAACAAGGATATATCTGTTTATGAATAAATGTATTCAGATTCAGACCCTCTGTAGCCTTATGTTTTCTTATCCATTGTTTTGTCTGTGCTTGTTCTTGTTGTTCAGTAGGATTATATGTGGCAGAGTAAAAGTCCAACCTGGACATGTCTATCACTGAGTGTGTGGTGTCTGTATGGCAGCAGAGCAAGAATAGCTTGTGGCTTTGTGCATCTCCATGAATCAGCTTTCATTGCTTTCACCAGTAAATGACACACAGACACAAAGACAAATCCCAAGGTGAAGCAAAAGAGAGTAGAATTGTGGTGGCAAAGCGTCAGGAAGACAGGCAAGGTCAGAGAGCTCAGAGGGAAATGAAACTCTATCCTACCACACCATTAACTGAGGGGAACAAGAATGTTAATTTTGCAGCAGAATTTTCTTTCTTTCTTCATTTTTTTCATTAAAACAAACCTGGAAGATAACCAGAGGTTGTTGCTACAGAGCAACAACTGACATTTTTTTTCCACATAAAATTTAGCCAAACTTAAACTAATGGTATTTTCAAAGAAATATATATTTGTTACATTTAAAGCAGACAAATGTCACAACAATTATGCTGGTGTGTTCTTTTGGAAACAGTTATTGACATTAATAGTAAAAACTGGAACCATTTTTTAACTCAGTGTAGTGAGTTTATATGTGAAGAAAAACCTGAATGATCAGCTATTTAAATAGCAAAAAAAGGAAGTTGCAGCAATTTTTGACCGTTAAATACATGATTTTAACATGCAAATACAGACATGTTGTAAAACCTCATCTGAATGAGCAAATAACTGTTTGTTAGTTGTTTTTCTATTTCCAAATCCACTAAAAGCTACTCTAACATTAACATCTGAATGGGCTGTTAGGATATAACAGATCTCCCTTGGAGTCTGCATATTGGGATTTGTGTATTCCACTGACTGCAGTCATAATGAAGCAACAGCATGGCATCAGATCACAAAGTAAAGTAAAAGCAAGTCTTAAGGTGGATGGTACTGACGGATGTTTAACTGGGCATTGTGACTTAACAGCACAGGTCTCCACAGTTTAATCAAGCATTTATTTTTTTTATGAATTATCTCTGCAGAGCATGGAACTCCCACACATTATGCTAAAAAGAAAAAAATAATAAAATAAGGGGAGAAAAAAAAACTGATGCAATGGCATGGCTGTGTTTTGATATGGCAGACATGGTCATTGACCGTGGAGTGTGAGCACGAGTGCTCAAGCTAGGGAGCTTTGTATCGTCGAGTGTGTTGTGACTGCACGGCATCATGTGATCCAGGGGTCTGCATGTGAACACTCTTGTGTATGTATATGTCAATCTTACTGACCCACAACCATATTGAGATACAGCAGATAATGTCTTATGAAATAGTTGCATGAAAAACTACATACACTGCATTGTTTGGATGGACTGAATCTAATCCAGAACACTGATTGCTAAGAACATTTTTAATTATAATAATTGTGTGGCTATGTAGTTTGTATCTCCCTTACTTTTTAGCTGCTCTGTTTGCAGGATATTTTAAATGCTCCTGATCTAAAAGTAGAACTCAGATTCTTAAAAGAGCTATTTTCTTCAGTGGCTACATGTCTGCTTTTACATCAGTAACTGAAAAGGCACCAGAGCATTAATAGGGCTACAGGGGGCTGAGTGGGGGAAGGGCCATATAGATCAATCACATGCACATAGCTTCTCTCATCTCTCCACACCTACAGATAAAGCTGCGCGGTTGGATTGCTCCATCGTCATGGCTGTAAGCCCCTTTTAAGTCACTCCCAGGGCAAAGACAATATCACCTTTGGGATAAATGTCCAGTTGCCATAGCGTTCTACAACAATGCTGTCCACTTACAATGCCCAAGCCCATACCCAAGCCCTCACCTCTGACCTTGCTCTGTCCAGCCCACGTATCATTTTTCCACCCAGGGGCTGTTGCACAAAAAAACATGAAAAAAAGAGGATAGTTACAGGTTAGACATGTTACACTGCACAACTTCCTTGCTGGCCATAGCTCAACTGCTTTCTTAAGACAAAATGGCGAGATACTGAGAGTTGTATTGATTTTTACAAATATTGATTTCCCTGTTGTGTGCTATTGGGGGTTGTTTTTCTACGGAGAACAAGAGAGAAGCTGCAAACCACAATCCATCGCCCCTGCAATGAAATTGTAGGGTTGTGATATTGTTTGTCTACATTTTTACACATTTGCACAGAATGTACCATCAACAGTGAACTGCTATATGATTGTTTTTTTTTTTATAATTTTTTTTTATTGCTGCTTTAAAGAAAAGTTAAACTAAGCGTTGTTGTGTTATTTTATGCAACATACGCATTGGTGTAACCATTAATGGGACTTTCATGCATTATCAGTTGTGAAGCCTACTGAATGCACCAACATATTTTAGATAGGAATCATTTCTCCATCCCTGTATTGTGGGTTCAAGAAAGTGTGCTTTATAAAAATGTCTTTTAATAAAAGCCAAATCAGTAAAATATGTTCGTATAAAATTCATACCAAAGTAGATCCAGATTCCAAAAGGAATCTGGGCCCCTGCGCCCATGGAGGCCTTACGTTGTTAAAGAAACTTTATGCAGTTGTGGCTTGGGATGGGTTTGTTAATCAGTTGGTATTGTAAACCAGTAACGATACTTTTATGAGTCTTAGATACAAAAATGTTAACTGTAATTGCCACAACACATGCCATACACTATGACTTCCAAATGCAGCTCGTGGCCTTCCTCTATAAAACTGTGCGTTGTTAGCCGAGCTGAGGCATAATTATGGGTCGAGAGTGATAAGACTGTTTGAGTGGCACAGGGCTAGAGGGAGTGTTGCTGGCCCTGTGAGCCTGTATCGATGTCAGGGTTTACCTCATGGGTGAGACAGCGAGGGCAGCAACTCAAAAGCTTCCTCCACGTGAGCACACGCACATGGCCATTCTGTTTACAAACACTATCCTGGCATTCCACGGGTAGAGAGGCAAGTGAGATGTTACATAACTGCCCCAAAGCGAATAGCATCTCTACCCGATTCTCGCCAGGTGGCTCCTGCTAAGCTTGGACATTGTTCTTCAATGACTTATTTTGCTGTTTATGCTACCAGTAGCTAAGAGTGAGAAAAAAAGAAAAGCCTCAATTGCAGCACTGTCTATTCCCGAGAATGTGGCAAGACTGCAATGAACTTTGTTTTTTGTCTTTCCGTAAAGTCTAAGTGAAGGCCTTTTTAAGAGCAGCAGATAGATTAGATTAAAATGCAGTCTCATGTTTTCTTAAAGTTTCAACTGAACAAACCAAAATTACAATATTTCCATGGTTTCAAGAAGAAAAGCTCAATACATGTAGTAGGCTATATGAAACACCAACATAAACACACATCCTTATGATCTTGATAAACATGACCTTTACGTCACAATGGTGCCTTCCATTGTGCTAAACTACTTAAAAGAATTATTTATTGAAAAAAAATGGTTTTCAAAAGCTTTTTAGGAACCTTTACTAGGTTTAAGGGTTAAAAAGAATGCAAACAGGCCTCACAAATATTGAAAAAGTGACCCAATGTCTTGCTAAGCTTTGACCTTTGCCAAGTCTTTGCTTTCAAAATGTGTAGGGATCAATCAGTTCCAGTTAAATCAAAGCAACCGAAATGAAGAGGCTTACCGAAAAGTTTAACCTCAAACATTCATTGGGAAAGATACTTGTCAAAATGTATTTTCTACTAAAACAAAGTACATAATGTAGATGAATATCTAACTAAATGATTTTAGTAGTTATTGCCCCAACGAAAGTTTGAAAAACTGCTGCCACAGCACTATCTAAAAAACATCCAAAGTTAAGCTGATTCTGATTAGATTAATATCTTTTAAAATGGCTGCCAGATATGAATTGTTTTCCTGGTTGGAGCTGTCACTGGAAAGGTTAGGTCCCACAAGTCCCTGTTGTGTCCAAAGAGTGCACAGACAGCTGGTCCTGATTGTGATCTTGAAGCGTAACCAACCAAACGCCTTGAATGACATCACTAACTACTTTGAAGGACTTGGGCTCTATATAAGGTTTCCTAAGTGGAATGTACAAGTGCAGCAGCTGGTTCAATCTGAGCCATTGAGCTCAAAGTCAACTGGACCAGTTTGCATCCATATATGTATTTATATTGTAAACATGTCATGTGTTTTTATAGCTATGGGTCTGAATGAGCAGAAACTTGTGGAAGTGATAATAAGCAGTATTCAAAACACTTGATAAACAATCTTATAAATGCAGGAGTCACAAAAACTGTGCAGTAAAGTAAAATGCACAGGAAAATATATAAATACTGTTTATCTATATATATTATATATTACTTTAAGTTAAAGAACATAATTTTTAATGCTTATATTTCTCATTTAATTCTTGAGGTTTGACAGATTAGGAGAATGACTTCTATGGCCCTTTTACAGGAGTAATGAATAATAAAAATATCCCTCACTCAGGAGGATTTGTGATTTCTGTTCAATGAGCGTCACATGCCTCCCACTCAGTGAAGGGAAAGAAGGAGCTTAGCAACATTAGCTTAGGTCGAGCTTCTCAGAAATCAATGAGTGAAAGACATGTGTTTTTCAACTAGCTAATATTTATTATTTAAAGTGATCATGGGCACCACTAACATATATTTCTGGTTTTATATTTAATCATTGAAGTTTTAGATAGTTAAAATCAACTTCTGTTTAGCACCTCAAATGTACTAAACAACAGTGTAGATTTAAAGTTAATTTTCTGCCATTTTTTTTACCGCCATGCTATTCTTCCTCTCTTTGCTCTGTCTACCTCGATGGATTATTTGCACAATGTGTTCATATTAGCTAATCACATACAAAAAGATGAAATTGTATACACATAACTAGGATTTGTGGCTGAGGTTTTACACATTTCACATATAAATTAGAAAAAGAACAAAGGGGAAAAGATCTTCTCAGACTATTATTCTATTCATTGTACCTCTCCCTACTACAATTTAACTTCTGAAATGCAAGTTTAAAGGTTCTAAAGGAGGTAAAGGAGTATGTGGCACAAGTAAATCACTGGCAGCACCAACGTAAAAGCCAACCTGATTTCACAGAAATACATTAAATAACTACAAGTTCTCAGCACTCATTTACATGTTTGCAACACATAACTGTGTCAACAAGGCGTCATCAAAATTACGTGTTGGGACCTCTGAAATCAGGGAAATGTTAAGTCAGTGGTGGAGCTTCTGCACAACTTTTCTGGTTGTGGAACAACAAAATAAAGGCACAAGTCATGTTTTCTAATGCAGTCAAAATTATTTTAATATCATCGTGATTTCATTAAATTAATGGTGGTACACTATGAAAGTTTGGCTCTAACAAAGTTGTTTGTTTTTTTTCTATTGATTTATTTTTTTTTTTTTTTACATTATCAGCTCATTTTAAATGAAAACCTGGCCACGGACTCTCGGGTCGTTTCACTTACGTGACTGAAAGAATAATTTTATTTTCCCATTATCAATTCACATCCAATACTAGAACTGATAAGTAAAAATTAGGACCCCAAAAAAACGTAAGACCCGACTTTCTGGAGACATGGCCTGGTGCTTATCGTAACTTTTTGTGACTATGGCGCTTGGAGGTTAACATTACCTTGATTTCCGTGGTCCATGTAATTTCACCCCAAACACGTAAATAAGTGTTGAGACTTCTCACATATTTCTGTGAGATAAGCTTGTATAAAGCACATGTGCATAGCAAGGCAAAGAAAATTATTCTGTAGCCAGTCAGGCTGTGTAATGTTTAGACCAGATGGGCTTTGAAGCGCTCATAAGATGGTCACCATGGCTACTGTGCACTCAGAAAGAAACTAACTTTGCTCTGAGCACAGTTCATCAAGTTAGTCAGATATATTGACTGTTGCATTGACAAAGGGTTGAAGTGGAAAAGAGAGAGAGAGGCGGTTTGGAGGGAGAAACACAGCACTGCAAGGGGTTGGGGGCAGGTCAGTGAGTTTGAATGCTCAGGAGTTCATGTCTTAAGTCTCCATGTGATGCAGCTTGAAGGCACAAAGAAGGTTCAGACTCACTGTGTGAGCTTTGCTCAGGGAGCTTCCAAGCCAGACATGCTTTATTTTTAAACTGCACTGATTAAACAGGTGAAAAGGGAAAAAAAAATCCAAGATTGGTAGGTTTAAGTTAGATGCAAGCTAATGTTCAACTGCTGTCTACCACTAGGACTGAACTGTTCTGGGAAACTAGTAGCATGAAAGTAAATGTCTACAAAGGCAGTGGAGGAGAGGTTCACACATTTGATCTATGACACTCTGATCTGTTAAGAGAAAAAAAAATAATGTTGCTCTTTTCTCCTTTATTAATTGTTTAAACTGGATTTAAATACTCTAAAGCAAACAGACCAGACTGGTTTAAGTAGACAAAAGCAACACATGCCAGCATGATGTTTTGCATGTGAGTGTTTGTACCTTTCCCAGAACACCAGAAAAACGAGTTGTATCAGAAATGTATAGAGGTGGGGTTTGTCCCCTGCAAAGAAACACTTGAGTTACTCATGCCGGTGTTGTCTACAAGAACCCGAATTTTGTCATTTCTAACCTTTTGCCAGTGATGTGAGGGTTGACATTCACTGAGTCATCAGTTAAAACTCAGACATTCACCCTTAAATCTTAAAGTGTAAAAATGTATCATACGCATATTGTAACAGAATGTATATCTCTTTGTGATGAATAACAAGTGTCTAGGAACAAAAAGTCTGTTACATCTAGCACTCGAGAAGCAGAAACAAAATGTTAAAAACCAAATGCAAATCACTCCCTAATTCTCCAGAAGTGATCACGGTGGCATTTCTTTCTTTTTTTTTTTAAACACCAATACATATTTATGTAGTAAACAACGATTTCTGAATACCACCAAATGCTCTCTTTACCATGTATGAAATCATTCATCAGTGGTGCTAGTGAAACTTTTCTGACTTTACCATTTTTTTTATATTTTTTACACATTGATCAGTTTACCAACTAAATATAGCACCTTTTATTTGACTCAGCCCTATCCCAGAATGGTTTGTTTCCGTGTGACTATTTCACTTCAGTGCTCCAGCTGGATTCATTTAGGCAGTCTTCCGCTAAGTATAGCACAATTAATCTCACGACTTGGTTTCTGTTATATCCATTTGTTTGTCTATTTATTTATTTTTGATTGCAAGTTGTTGATAGCAGTCTATAATCTAAATTCTTGCAATTCTTTCTTGTGGGATTCCTGCAAAAACGCCAATCACTTACTTATCAGGCCTTATTGAGTATCACTGGCAATATTTTCTGCACCTAATAGCTGTTGAATAAATTATTTCATCAGCCACTTTATATTTAATTTATGCAACAAAGTCACTTTAATTATTTATTCTGTCTCTGCTTAACAGAAAACTTGAGTGGTTTTAAATTTCCCTCTTTCGAATAATGCTATAGTTAGCAATAATGTCCGAATACAGTCATAGAATCATAGTGACAAAAAGCTGCAAGAGCAACAAGACTGCAGAGGAAACCTCCACATCTGTCTTGCATTAGACATAAAGAACAATGTCGATTGTACTGATTCCTTCCTCATATGGAGGGGGAGGAGGCTCTCTAGGGAAGAAACTACAAACAGAAGTTTATGTTCATTTTGTTTTCCTTAGTATATTGCTCTTGTCATCAGATAAAAATAATATTATTAATAAAAAATCAAGCTACTAAATTGGATTAAGATGTCTTTGCACACTGACATGTGCGGAAAAACAAACAAACTTTTAATCATATATAGTTGAAAGAATTCTTTAGTTGAGTTTTTAGGAAAGCTGGTTTGAATTGGAGTGCTGCCCTAGTTTTAGATGATGACAAACATGTCTGATACTCCAGGCTGCTACGTGATGAAACCACCATATTCTAGTCTTTCAGGCACAAACAGCCTCAACAGGTAACTGCTAAGTACTATTTGACAGAAAAACTAGACCGGAGGTTGTGCAATGCACAGTCAGAGCCTTTTTTTTGCAACCTCTGTTCTTATTAATGGAAACAACATGAGTCACATGAGTGACACTGAATATCAAGCTTCTGCATTCCAGATAATAATCTTCACATGTATATGGTTTTAGCAGTAATCAACACCAAAAATCACAATTTTAATGGAAAGCATAACCTGCCTATTTGCAAAGCAAGAATGCATGCATCAACTTCTTTGAGAAGGGTGAATGGCTTGAAACGGTTGCAAACCTCAGCACTTCAGTTTTACATTCAGTCATAAAACAATTGCTGGACATTTTGGGAAATATTTGTGCTCAATCTAGTCTAGGAGGCAGATCAGATTACATCACTTTCATGACACTAGGACATGAGGAAATGGCAAGAAGGCAAAGAATGCTGGCAAGGGTGGGGTCAGTCTTTAGCTACTTTTTGCAACCTGTGTTTCTTTCATGTTTAACTTCTTTAGATAGATTAATAGGTCAGTTAGCATGCTGCCTGAGTGTAGATCCTAGCGTTAATCTTGCTAGCGTTCAACATAATACAACTTTTACATAAAGAACCTTTCTCGTCAAGAAAGAATCCACAATGCAACAATTTTTTTAATTATTATTGCACATTGCTACTTTTTATCAATGAATACAAGCAGTCAGATCATTTTAAATCCCTTTTTATATAGAATTCTTTCAGAAATCAGTGTGAATGTCCTGAAAGTGAAGTAAACACTGACGTTATTTTGATCTTGAGAACTTTATTGTTCTACTGCAGGGAAATCAAGAAACATCATTACTATACATTACTTTACGATTATGTTTTGTTGCTTCATTGATGCAAAATCGTCTACATCCACATTGTGATGCATTGTAGAAACGATTAAATTCAACACCCCTATTAGTTATAAAGATGTGTACAGCTTGTTAATCGGACGTCAGACATAGTCAGACGTGCCTTGAGAAACAAAAGGGGTATTTTGTTTCTTATGGCAGGCAATGTCATATGTTCAGACTGATAGACAGAAAAAGCCCAAGTGCACAACCAGCCGCGTGAGGGGCGGTAGGCACAAGCGTGCATGTGACAGAAAGCACAAGAGACCCAGTGATATGTAGAACATGAATGAACATCTGTCCAGTCGTGCCTGTGAAGCATTTGACCATCACTAACAACACGTGCTATCAGCACATTGCTTCACATTGTGTTTCATGACTGTGTGTTCTGACCTTTCACACTTTCTTGTCCACCCCTTTAACTGTCCTCCAAACATTCCCTACAGTGTTGTTGGGGTAGAGTCTACCTGGAGATTTCACACTCAAGCCATACATCATGAGCTATCTTGTTGTTTTTACATGTCAGTGCAAGTGCCTCAAGTAATAATCAAAAGCCTCCTTAAATCAGGTAATGTGTATTCAAAGAGTTTGCTTTTCTTTGCTTGCTATTGATTTTGAACAGTTTTAAAGCACATGTTTTTTTTTTTCTTTATTGTTGTTGTTGGCTGATTTGCAGAGTTGTGACGATTCTGTCAGAGGTCATTAGGTTTGTGGAGTAGCGAGTTCAGTTCTATATTTACCAAGAGGATTTAAAACACTGTAATGCAAATCATGTGACCTAATTACGCTAGTAAAGGGTTGCTAAGGATGAGGTTTCACAAGCAGCTCAGCTGTGCCGTATGAAGCTTTTAAGTCCAGGCTGTCAGAATATACAGAAACAACATGCCTACTTTTTGGCATTAAACATTCATTACCAAAATTTAAGAAATAAATGAGAAGTTGGATTTACTTCAATTCAAATTTCTACGTAATTATCTGTTATAAGATATGTTTTGGGCGTACTTAAAGATTTAGCAATAAGTCGTACAGTAACAATATTTAGCAAAGTGATATAACAGCTAATATTAGTTTAAACAGGCTTTTGTATGACTTTCATATGACTTAGTTGGCAAACAACTAAGAAAATTTATAGTCTCCAGACTGGGTGCATGTTTTCTTATCTTTTAAAGAGGAAAATTCAACTGGACCCTTTTCAGCAAAGAAAAGGAAATATACACTTGAGATTATGACCTGCTCTTCAGACTATTCAACAAAATAGTGGTTAGGTTTGGCAAGCGTGAAGGTGATTTATCTCATTTCTCTTTCTCTCTATTTCTCTCTCTCTCTCTCTCCCTTCTTTAAAAGTAGCTGCATAGGTCTCGACCTAAAAATGTAGAGACCCAAGTCTCCAGGCAGCTGCTGCAGTGGGTAATGTCACATAGTGCTGCCAAGTCACGCCAAACAGTCGACATCTACTATGACACGTCTCATATTTCACAAGCTTTCTGTCATATATCTGAGTGTAAGTCCAGCGCAAAGTTAATCACTACACTATTAGCCAAAATGGTGCAGAATATCCACATCAACAAGAATTTGTTGCACAGAATTAAATCTTGTGTGACAAAAAAGTTTTTAGCAAAATGATGGACTATTCTCAGTTAAAACATTGGTTCTCTTCCATTCGTCCATCCATTTTCTATACCCACTCATTCTAATACAGGACTGTGGGGCGGCTGCAGCCCACCCACCTAAGCCAATAAACAATTTCACAGTTTTAAGGATAGTGATCTGCCCCAAAGTCCTATAAGTTCTTATTTTTCTTAAACTCTACCTTTCCACCATATTTAAAGAAACTTGGCCCTGGAAAGTTTTTGTAATTTTGCTGATAACCACATAGAACTGACCTATAACTAATGCCTCAACTCTCACCTCAGTGGCGATAAGGTGACAGTTGTACATTTTTTTAACAACCTTATTCTTGTCAGTATCACTTGATTAAATATGCAAACTATTTCAGGTGATCCAGATAATACTGCTTTTGTATACTGTGGTTCTATCTTTCTTGATTAGAACACAAGCAGACAAGTCTAAATACATACTGAGGGACCGCTTTTAATCTGATCTTGCTCTTCCGTTCTGGATTTGTCCAGTTAAACGCAAGCATGCACATATTAGTGTTGTTCAGCTGACTACTGGAGCTGTTGCATTACCTGCATTTAACTTTAAGTGCAATCCAGGGTAGACATGCTAAATCCAAGCCCCACAACTCTGATCTACCTTTATTCTGTACAAATGTTGGTGCTTTGACAACACTAATGAAACAGAAAAAAACATTGACAACTCAATTTGACAAGTCCTTCAAAGGATTGTTGTAATCAAAACAGTCCTGCAAGATTTTCTGATGTGGCATCCTAAAAACTTTTCATACAAGTAGCAGCAGAACAAACCCTTATTGTGCATGACTTATCAAAGTATGGCTCTGACATCACAGTTTGGTTCTTAACTGGTCTGCCTGCAGTCCAGATCCATCTCCTTTAGAAAATATATGGTATTTCATAGGGAGGATAACCAGACAACAATCATGGGCCACTGAGAAGATGAATGCTTTTATTCAGCAAGAATGGGCACAGATTTCTAATACTGCAACAGCTATTAAAAGAAGTATGATGTTATGCAGTGGTTGAACAGTAGATGTGCCTCCTCCATTTTTTGTTTTCCTCCAAACATCATTACAAAGTTCTCTTTGAACTAAATCAGCAATTATTGCCAAAAGGCACATGATTTGTTTAGAGTTTAACATTTAATGATTAATTTTATGCTGAGGGTGCAGGATGGGTTTTGCTCTGATGACTCTGGTGGTCTACACAACTTTAGAATTTATGCAACACAAGAGGACAACTTTGCAGTGCAAAGGGGAGCTGAAATATATACATAGTACTAGTTACACTGTTCAAAAGTGTCTAGGCTGCCTGAAAACTAGCATTTCAATTTGAAATAACACATTATATTGATTATTTTGTACACTTGTGTTATTAAGAATTTACAATAAAATCTCATGATAAATAGCAAAACACATACATTGGCCAATGGAAAAATGTGTTGCAATTTGACAACAAAGGCAAAAAATGGAACAACTGCTAATTTTTTTTCTTCGGTTCTCTTCTATGATAGTGTCCTGTACTTATGACATCTCGATTTATGTTGCCACATAAACATCAGCAGTGTGATGATGTTGAAATTTGCCACAACTCACAAGGACTTAAGTCCCACATGAGAGAGGAGGGGTCTCTGGGTTGCATTAGACCCCACAGCCTTCAAGTGAGAGGTTGTGGCAACATCTTTTGCACAGTCCTTCCGCTTTTCTACATCAATTCCTTTCTTTTGTTCACGTACGCTCAGTAATATGATTAAAAGATAAGTATTTAAAAATACATGGTTAGGGTTTAAAAACTATTAATTGTCATGGACAATGCAGTTTAATGCTCATTGGTTACAGTTCGGCTCAAAAACGTCATCTTACAATTTTTAGGTCTGGAATTTAAAATGTATTAAACATGTAGACTTAGATTCTTGTTTAACTATTTCTGTTAACACTGGGCTGGCATTAAAGCTTCACATATTCATATAAGACAAGATAATGTCACATTAACAAATGGGGATGAGCAACCAGACTAGACACCAAATTTGCTTGCAGTTTTGGCTGATGGAAATGTTGACAGTCTCCAACTGTGTGATCAGGTCACTACAAAATGAAAAGACTACAGACACTGATGTTCACAGATGCTCCAAATGATTCAGAAAACTGATAACTGACTAAGACATCTGTAGATTAGAAATCAATAGGCTATGAAAATAATCTTTAACCTCATGCTTTAAGAGATAAGTTAATCATAAACTATTTAATGGTAAAGAATTTTTGACCTGTTCTGCTGCCACTAAGCAAGTTGTAGCCACAAATGCAACAAGGTTGGGGTTGTGAAAATGTCAGACATAAGTAGAGATGAACATGACATGTAATTACAGGGCAGAGGTGAGGTTCTGGGAAACAACATCAGCATAAAGAGACAAAGGACACTACTTCTAGGGAGAAAGAAAGCTTTGCCTGGCAGAGTCAGTTGAAGCCAAGTAAAACGAGTCATAATTTAACTGAACAGAGTGCTCATTCCTTGCTAGACATTAACTACTAGAAAGAAAACTTAAATAGATCAAAGCATTACAACCACTAGAAGGCATCCATATCACAGCTACTTCAGTGCCATGCCTTTGGCTTAGCCGAGTGCTCTACTTTCAGAGCAAAAATAGGCCTCTCAGTAAATATCATATCTAATAGATAATGAACTGATTGCTGTCAAATGTTTAAAATCACATATTTAAAGCTGTACTTAAATCACTGCCTAATTGTTGTGTGTGTTTGGACATTTGCACGAAGCCTGGATAGACGTGCACACAGCTGGGATCCCTGGCTTTGTTCTGGTTTTGCAAAGATTTTTTTTTTTTTTTTTTTTGTCAGTGTGGGTGTATCCAACTGTGACAAGCTGCTTGGCTCCGTTCGGTGCTTTGTAAATCCTGGAGAGTGTCCCAAAGGAATGGAGCGGCCCCTGTAAGCAGCTTAGCACCAATGCTCACCTCTTGACATTGTTACTG
>NC_055702.1:2670879-2672918 GCF_017639745.1 Melanotaenia boesemani
CATAACAGTAAATAACGAAGAAGAGAAGAAGAGTGAAGGCCTCCCCATGTTTTAATAATCATCATATAATCATCTTTATGTCCAGAAAGCCTTTACACAGTTTCATGCATTTTATTCCCCTGTTGCAATCCAAAGCTAAACAACACTATCGAGTCGTGGGGAAGATTTCATGTCTTATCACTTCTTCATTGTCTCCAGCTGTCTTTTAGGATGTAAAGCCTGGTACACACATAACAATTTATGAGATTTTTTTATCTGGTTGAGACCTCACACGTGAAGATAAAAAATCAGGCATTTAACAGTTCTGATCATACTGTGTGTGTTGGCTCTGATAATCTAATCAGACAACAACACACACATAAATGATGCTGTCCCACAACTGATCGGCAATCTAGTCCTCCGAGCTGGACATCTCCCATGACCAAACGTGATCTAAGAACCATAGCAACAACCGGCAAAAAACAAAGAACAAACATAGCAACAACTGGAAAACACAACACACAGCATGGAAGGGGACATATAGGACAGTGGTCTTGGGACTATAGTTAACAGAAAAAGCCAGAACTGAAAATAATAACAGACTGGAGACGGTGTGAACACAGACTTTATATCCTTCCTTGTTCCCCACACAGCTCGCTCTCTGATTGGCTACATTCCGTGCCACGTCACCATCCACGCAGTCAGAATGCACGAGTCGTTGTCTTTCCTCACACATGTGAAGATATCGGGTTGTAAATACTGAACACGTTTAATAGTTTCGATTCTTGGCCACAACCCGTTTCAGAGCTGATTATTGGGACAAATCTGCTCGTAACACACTTCAGACGAAATGATAATTGTACAGAAAAATCGTATAAGACTCAGGATAATCGGGCGTTTGACATCCTTGGTCTGGATCTTTCTGTGTGTACCAGGCTTTAGTGGTCCAGTTTAAGACCCTACGGGAAATAATAAATCCACCCACTGAATAGAAGGTCGTCCATTTCTGGTAAATGAAGTGAATTTCATTAGATTTCCCTTCCCTTCCTTATAAATGACTTCATGATGTTTCCATGGAGACCATTTCTGATGATGCTTCGGGAAGGTCCAGATGCATCTCTCGGGTCCTGGTTCAGGTCTTTGCTGGACTTCAGATCCTGTTCCTCTGCTGTAGATGGTTTTTAGTCCTGACTCTTCTTTTGTCCTCCACGTGTCCAGTTTCTGCCTCCATGCTGAGATAAACCGAGTTTCCAGCTACCAGCTCTTTGAAAATCACCTTGTTGCTGCTGAAATCCTGTTTTCGGTCTGTCAGACTGTCTGATCTCTGCTGGTTTTACAGATGAAACTAAAGAAACGAGACAAAGAGCCTATAGATCCAGTTTAAACTGGTTCTTTGTTGTCTGTTATGTGTGCCCATAACTCTGGTTCATCCCTTGAGTTACAAGCCTTTTTCATAGGTCAGAGTTAAACTCCTCTGGAACTGGTCAGGTACCAGGACTAGAAAGAAAAACCTTGAAAAACCGTCATTAAGTTAGAGATCAAGACCAGTTTAAAAGATAAAGTCTGACATGAAGAAATGTGGACTGGATGAACACTTCTAATGTTTCTTTAATCAATAAGCTAAAACCAACTGATGCCAGCCCTTATTCTGATCCAAACATAGTCATGATGTCTGAATTGGATAAATGAGGGTGTCTTTATCTGCAGCGATGCTTAAATGAACAGAAGTCGTGGAAGTCTGCATGACCTTTGGAACAAAAGGTTTTACTCTCAGCTACTTCCAACAGGCATGGATAAGTCTGTAAAGACAAATAATTTCCATTTGAGAAGCAAAAATCTATCATATTTGTTACCAGAAAAGTCTTGACCCAGAATTTGGTGATGAGGAACTGTTTTCTTCATTTGCAGCAGCATTTCTGAAGGTCTTCTCAGTCTTTCCAGCAACCCCACCAGCTCCTCTAAACTTTGCACAGAAGGTCAGGAAATTTCTGCTCTGATTATAAGAAAGTTTCTTTGGCCCTCTGGACCAAAACTTTTCCTGTTTCTTAATAACTTTAGAA
>NC_055702.1:3273118-3445618 GCF_017639745.1 Melanotaenia boesemani
CCTTTTCATAGACAAAATCCCACTATCACATGCACCCCAAAGTTTACAAAGAAATTTATGAAGAAATGTGCAACAAAATAGTCTTTAGTTTATTGGCTGCTACTTCATTAATTATTACTTATCAGTTTCTCTGCTACAGTGAGACACTTTAAACCAGGAAACTGCAAACTACTTCAACTGAGTCGAGCTTTTGATGAGACGGATGCTGCTTAAGTTAAACAACTCTGCTGCTTCAATTCTAAAGTAATCAACAGAATTTTCTTTGTGTTCAGGATAAAAAGACCCCAAGTGGTGTTGCTGATATTTTGAGACAAACAACACACAGTGGTCTGTCTTCATTGCTCACCATAGACCATTCCCCTTACTTGACCATTATCTGGTGAGGTCCAGGTGCAAGTTGTGCCTCATATTTTCTTATACCCCGCCTTTGGGATTGGAAATGTCTATTGTTAATTCATCACTTTAACAAATGTGTTGCTAGCAATGCAAAAAAATATAAGTTTCATTTAAACTCTGCCCCCTTGTGGTGATAATCCATGAAGCCCAAAGGCAGTGAAACCACCTTTAAACTACTACTTATTACTGTATTTATTTTAACAGATTTATCTACATTTTAAGGTTATTTTGTTGATTAAATGAACTTTATAATAAATAGTTTTTAGAAATCTCAACAGTTGATTGCAGTGTAACTATAATCCATCTATCTATCTATCTATCTATCTATCTATCTATCTATCTATCTATCTATCTATCTATAACATGATGTAACGCACCTTAGTCATGTTAAGTATCTGCTGAAGAATCCATCTTTAGTCCAATCGACTGCTCTCAGCCATCTTGAAAGTGAAACATGCCGTCATACCAGTGAACGCCACCCATTGTCCGCAGGTGTACTATTCTATATGGAGCCACCTCTGGCACGATCTATCTGTCTGCCCTCCAGCTCTCTGATGCATCACCGTCAGCATCTGATGACCTGTGTCCGTCCTGCCTAGAGGGCATGCCTGACTGTCCCATCCCATCCTGTCCTGTTCCAGTTAGGCCACTAACTGACTGCAATGTCCCTTCCTCCACCCCTCACCATCCATTCCTTTATTTTCCCACTACATATCCAGCGATGACACTTAGATTCTGGCTGTATGGCAACAAACAGATGAGCCTTTGTGCAGCTGTCACACAGTCCAGTCACTGTGTGGAGGCCATATTGGACGCCCCTGTCCCCTTCTCCAGACTGGTCATTCCTTGCTCCCACTCTTTCCAGCCCAAAGCAGAATAGTCACCATTGTTTGGCTGTGTAGGGCAGCATGGCACCAGTTAGGACCAGTTAGTGCACACACACTGGGACTATTATCCAGCCGTTTCATGACAGAGGAATAAACCGATTTAGCGATTATAGCAGCAGGCAGGGGGCTCCACCCACACCATCATGTTTACCTCAACTATTCACAAATGGAACAGCAAGAAGACGACGATGCATCCGATAGAAATAAGGCGTGACAAGCTAATATGCGTCAGATTTACCGTCTCTGTCGGCCGGCTTCTTCTGCAGCCAGTCTTGTTGCATGCCAGTCTATAGGAGCTGGCTAAATATTAAACTTGATTATGAAAGCTGCTAAATGGAGAAGCGTGAAGTTGCTCTGAGTGTCTGATCTCTGGGACATCTGACTGACAGATTTACTCAAACAAAAAGGTCACACCATTACTTACTGAACTCCACTGGTTCTCTGAATCAAATTTAAGTCACTAATGCTGCCTACATAGTGATGAAGACTATGGGGTCTTCATCCATTCCAGCAATTCCAACAATTCCATCATTCTGCGATGGCTGAATGAGCTGCTATATCAAAGCTTTATCTAACTTAAAGAATCTCTTCTTGACTCTAACATGATGGACCCTCACTTACTGTCCACTTTTATGCGTGCTCCACTTTTTTATTTTTAATCATGTTTTCATTAGTTTCTGTTTTTTTATAAATAAGAGTGTATATGTCTTCTCATGGTTGTGTTTCACTGAGCATCTACTGCATTATAATAATAAATCTATACGTACATGAGAATATAAATGTTTTACATAAACACACTCATTACTTTGGTTTTCTTTCAAATATATTGTTCATTTAAACTAAATTAGAAGACAATAGGAAAAAAACAAGCTAATGCATATTCCCATCCAATAATATTTTAATAGATAAAAAGTTCTTTAATTAAGATTTTTAATTTTTTTAAGCCATATATGATATTGGTTACTGAGCAAGAACTGCAGAAGAGTGCAGGACAAGACAGGTGCGAAAAGAATTAAAACTGATTTGGTTAAACCTCAAAGGAAGGAAAACACACCCTCAAAAAACTAATAAATACACTGATTACCCTCCTGAGCTGTCCTCATACAGCAGCACTAACTCAGTTTACATTTGACAGCATCGTCTGGCTCTCATAATCCGTGTTCTGCTGAGCATCTCCAGGGAGAATGTGTCCGGCTTAGTTTTATCCAGGATATGTGAGATGCAACACTCAGAGCCAAATGGAATTCCCACCATCCCACTCAGACCAAATCCCACTGCTGTCCTTGGATAATCAATTGCAATGTTTTCATATCGATGTTGAGTAACTCAGTTAGAAATGGTAGCAATTTAGCTGCCCTTGAATAGTTCATCTGCTCTGAGTGTGTATAAACATCAGACCTGGATGTGTTTTCATGCTGAGAGTTCTCATTGCTGTTCTCATGTCTCCTCTGAATGGGTGTGAGCTCCATTAGTCTTTACAGTGCAGCCTGCTGTGCAGAACAGCTGCATCAGGGCGGGTCCGAACAGGGTCTCTGCCTGAGCCAAGCCCCCGTAGCACTGGCGCCTCGTTAGGAACTCCACCTACCCACAGAGTCCATCGGCAGCCTCACGGCACAGCGGGATGAGCGAGGAGTTGGGAACTCTGACTCCAAGCTCTCACTGGAGATTAGAAATCTGAGACTCACATCTGAGACCTCCTCAGCCTTGTTCTCATGAAATAAAAATCTTTGTAATCATTGCATCTTTGTTGTTTCATCCTTTCATTCAGTTTGCTCCTAAGGGTTAGGCTCTTTGGTTTGAGTATTTTATCATCCTGTAAAAGCACTTTAAGGAAAATGTAAAAATTCAAAGCAATACCTGAAAAAAATACACGTATGAAGAAGTTAACGGTGTAAATAGTACTACGCATGAAACTTTCTTCCATTTCTTCTCAGAAACAAACACTGATATCCTGTCATGATGTCACTGGGTGAGGCTGTCCTCAAGGTGAAGTCATGAATCCCTGATCACCACTGCTGTAATACCATATGGTTTCTGTTATTTGCAAAGGAGGGGATTGAAAAAATATGTCCTGTTACATCAGATAATATATGCAGCTTTGGTTTAGGATATCCTCTGAAAGTTCCACCACGAGGAAACAGTTCTCTGGTTTTTCCAACACTCATCAGTGGACATTCTTTCAGCTGATCCCTGGTTCTTTTATATCTTTAAGAATTTCTATGTGAGTAGAAAGAAAGTTAGAAAATGCATCCTGTTAGGTTTCTCATCTTTTTGTTATTTGTGCTTTGTTGGCGTTTTGATGCTTTCCCATGTCTGCTTGGAGATAATCCAAAAAGTCTAACTACTGTGGAGTCGTAAGTTTATCATGCAGCATCACACCATTAACACACAACAAAAAGCCCTTGTTACTTCAAGGCAGGAGGAGAGAAAGAAAGAGTGAAAGAGGAATATTCTCACTGGGGTTTAGTGCTCTTGCATGCCTGACATTCCAACAAACAGCAGCGTAGGCCGGCTGCCTGGACATTATTATGCAACCCGCAGATGTTTGTGGGAGAAAGTTAAAGAGTTCATTCTGTAGGGACCTGCCGTGAGGGATTGTGGGATAGGTGGAGGCCCAGCTGACCAGCATCAGGGTGGTGCTCACTTCAGGGACACACAGCTCTTACTTGCTGTTCTCTGACACTCACACCCTTGCATGTGTAAGGATCTGGCAGTTTTACAAGGCTTCTGCAAGGTTTGCATCAGCAAAGGATGAGACATAAACCACAAAGCACTGACTAAAACCTATGATACTGAGATCTTTGACAACCCATTTATCTCACATTTTATCCAGTTCAAAGCCAGGTGAAGGCAGACGACGGCGAGCTGGAGTGAGTGCTGGCTCACCTGATCGGGCAGGTTGCTTGGCCGTCGGCAGGGACACCTCAGTGAGCGGCAGGATGTAGACATCTGGGCTGCACTGGGAGGCTGGCGAGGCCAAGGTGGACATATCTGCATGGTACTCATCCCCATCCACATTCTTAAATTCCTGTAACGCACAAAAAGACAAAGAGAGAACTGTTTCACTAATCTAGACTGTATTTTTTGTGTATTGAAAATGGTTTTATGAGGGGAAAAATAAAATAAAACAAACATTGTGGAGCATTTTAATTACATCAGCTAACTGTTCAACATTAGGTAAAGATAAAATTAAAAGGTAAAGATTTAATAATCAGGTGAGTTCAGTTTAAATCTTCTCAGGCTGCATTGAGAGATTCTGATTTGATGTGTTAAATGAACTTACAGCTGAAAGTTTTCTCAACACTTAAAAGAAAAGTAGCAAATATCAGTTCCTCAATACAATACTGGAGTTTTTCTATCACCACACATCTTTCTCATAATAAACAAGGTGACATTTACAATAAAACCAAAAACAATGGCCTTGAATTTGTTTATCTGCTCTAGCTTTAAAAAATATCCTAATAGAAAGCAAAAAGGAAAAATAGTGTTGCCCCCTATAAAAAATAAACCTCTAATGACTGTGGTCTCAAATAAGAAGAAAACTGCTTAGCTGATATAAGAGGCACAAATAAAACAATGCTACTATAAATCTTGCTCCAGTCAGCTGCAAAATGACCTGAATCAGAAAATATGGCCCCACTAAGTTAATAAAAAAACTTGTGTGCAGGACTATCTGTCTGCACTTCAGGCTGAAGTTTACATTTAAGTCGGATGTTTCTGTTGTTCTTTATTAATGGAAAACTTTTGTAAAGATTTATTTTGCTTGTCTATATTGTATGTGTGGCTTTGGAGATCCTTGTTTAGTTTATGCTTTAACCCAATCTTATGAAAGAAAGTGCATTACCATTGTTGGTCTACAGAGCAAAATGTGGTCATTTTACTTTAAAAAAAACTGTAAAATAAATACATTTTAGAGGCTAAAAAACAACACGGTTATATTTTTCATTGCAAATGGAAATTGTGTCATGCCTACATTTTACAGAATGTGAAAATGTTAGAAATTTATTATGGCATAACTAAAAGATATTCAGTAAGACTTAAACAGGTTGTAAGGTGGAGTTACTGTAGTTTTGAGATGGATCAAGGAATTTATTTCTCTACTTCGCTGCCAGTCGTCAGGCAAAGATAAATGTACAGTTAGGGTTATTTATAAACAGTTAGCTTAAATATGAACATAGACATGGGCTGTGTCCGAATGTCCACCCTACTCCCTACATAATGCCCTATATAGGGGTCACGCCATTTTGTAGGGGTGTCCGAATGTCCAGTCAAAATTACCCACAATGCATCTTGAAAAGTAGTGAGCATCGATGGTCACTAGACGGGTCAATATAGACCACAATGCATTGCGGGCAGAAACGACCTATAAATGTAAGTATTTTATTAATCATATTCAAGATTTGAGTGGTGTTAATGCATTTAAAAAGAAAAAAACGTGATGTGAAGGTTTTCGGTCATTGGGACCACATATCTGACCACGTGTTGTGGTTGCCATGGTGATGGCTGGTAGTCACGTGGTCTGCGGCAAGGAAAAAATAGGCAGCTTCGTGTCTGAATCGCCAAGAGAATGAGTGCATTATGCAGTGTGCTATATAGTGCAGCCCTGTGTAGTGAACGAGGAGTTAGGGAGTAGGGTGGACATTCGGACACAGCTAATGTTACAGGTTGGTGTAAAAGCCACCCTGTACAAAACCAAGCACGCTAAAATGCTAACATGTCACTTTTTTTTATTTTTATTGCAACACCCTTGCACATGTAAACAAATGCACTTTATTTTCTTATGAGCTTCCTACTTAAATAAACGGAATAAAAGTTAACTGTAATGTTAATGTGCTGTTGAATGATGCAGATGTTTTTCAGTCACAGCACAGATAGCAAAGCAGATCAGAGCAGCGAGCTTGTACGTGCTCATTCAGTTTGCAAAAATCAGCTTATGCTGTAGTTCTTTCCAGTAATTCAGTGTACAGTATTTTGTTCTGTCATCCTGTACATGCGTTTGCTGAAGCATATATTTATCTTAGAAAACTGTAGAAAGTTGATTGTATTTTGGCACCAACACTGAGAGGAGCTGAGATAAACTAAAGCAAGCTGTCCTGGCCCAGTTCAGTGTTTCTCTGAGTTGTTTGTGAGTTGTTGGACAGTCACGGTGTAAACAAAGCCAGTCCACTAAGCACAGAGATTATTAGCTCTAATACAACATGTATCACAATCCATTCCTCCACAGATAAGCATGTTTTGGATTTTGGTGCTCAGATGTCTTTTGGAAACACATTTTGGTTTTGAATATTTTTACAGAAATAAATAATGACTTTTTAAATTGTACTTATATAAAAAAATGGAGAAGAAAATTTGACTTAATTTTCTACATTCTAAATCAAATTCACAAGTCCTACATGGCATCCGACAGCAGAGGGATCAAAAAGTCTTCACAAGTCTGAGTGGAAACTGGTGTTGCATGAATGTCTTTGATGATGAAAATTTTAATGTGTCAACTATTATGTTCTGCTTGAAAAAAACAGGAAAAGAAAAGAAAGTAGAATACAACAGAAAAAAAGCCCAACAGCATCTAAAAGATTCCTTTAGTCTGTCAAATGTGACAACGATGCAGCAGAGGATGAAAGAGGAGGGAGCTAGCCACATCTACAGGCCGGATGTCTGAAAAAATGTGTCTTTGATAGGAGCTGGAGGGCTGCGGGGTCCCATGGCTGGAAAAATGTGACCCAATGCAGCCCTCCGCAACACCCACACAAACACATGCACACATAAACACCTCCATCTCCCACTTCATCCTGTCCCCTAAGAATGTGAGCACACACACACACATGCACGCCGTGCACCCCCTCCCTCTGCCTCCGATCCAGATCTTCACACGGCCCTGCTCGCCCTCCCATCCAACATGTGGTTTCACTCTCTGCAGCAACACACACACACACACACACACACACATGCACACACACACACACACACACATGAATGCACACACACACACACACATGCACGCACACACACACACACACACACAGTGGCAGATCCACACTAGCATTTACAGGACCACAAAAATGGCCCAATCTTTCCATCTATCAGCATAAAAAGCACAAAAATCTTCCTCAGTTAACTGAATCGTATTAAATATGTACAACCTTTTTGTTGTACTTTGAATCTTAATATAAAAACTTACCTTTCTTCTGTGTCCACAGGTGAAGATGACAAACAGCCTCAAACTTTCAGTCTCTTCCTGGCTTTTCCACAAACACACATCCAAACCCATGCACACTCAGAAGCCCCCCACCCGGGTGCCCACTGGTGGATGGCCACAGGTGGAGGGAGAGAAGCTGAAGGAAAGATTCTCATCATTCTTGCAGAGAGAATCTCAGTGTTGAGAGAGAGGAGGAAGAGGATATGTAGCTGACCACAGACTGTCCCTGCGATGGCTGGGGATGGAGGGATGGAGAGAAAACCAGGAGGAGAGGGAGAGAAAGGAAGAAGGAGGAGCACCCATTTTCCCAGTTCACAAGCCAGAGTGAACCGCTGGTCATCTGGCAATGGAGAGGAGAGAAACTGAGCCCTCACAAAAATGTGAGAGAAAAATACAAGAGGGAGGAGGAGGAATGGATGGATGGAAGGATGGAGGGGGGGTTCACATACTACACATGTGACATCACTGACTCTTTTCCTCTCACTCCCAAAAGCCAAAGAACATCTGCAGGACAGTCCCACATCTGCAGACTCCACTTCCAGAAAAACACACACACAAACACACACACCCGTATCACACTGGCGAGGACTGTCCACTGACCGCCAGTCTGACCTTTGACCTCATCAACATTACATTAAACCTGACATCCCTCTACAACATTTACTTCAAACTTTAGCTGATACAACAGCCTAAATCCATGCAGGAGAACATTTCTCCTTTTTTCTCTTGTTTTTTTACAAGCTGAAACAATTTCCTGACACATTAATATAAAGTTTGTGACATGTTTTGATTAGAATACCACAGAAAGGCGGAACAGCAGCTCACATTTCCATCATTTCTTTTAAACCAATCCTATTATTACTAATATTTGGAGATAATGCCCATAAACTCACAGCAACACAACTTAATAGCAATAGTCCAAGTAATGGTGATTTCTGGGTTCCTGGCTGCCTTGCTGCACTCTTATCTGTCCTCTGTGAGGTGGGGTCCAGATTGAGAGGCAAACTATCTGAATCTGACCAGACGTGATGGATACTTAGTGGGATTAAAATGTTTAAGAGCATAAAACAGTCCAGCCCACAGGAAAGGAAAACAAGGAAAGAGGAAGAAAAAGACAAAGGTGCAGTAATTTCAATTTGTGGATCTCATAGTTACTGTTGTTGAAGCAGTGTTCACTTGCTAGCTTACTGCATCTAGTAGCATTATTTATAATCAGCAAATAGCTCGAGTCGACTTCAGTTAACTTAATGTTGCCCCACTTTAAATGATTGATGGATGGATGGATGGATGGATGGATGGATGGATGGATGGATGGATGGATTATAGTTAGACTGCAATCAACTGAATGTGTCTATAAAATTGGCTTGAGATGACTTCCCGCTATACAAATAAAGATGAACTGATTTGAACTGAATTAAAACATTGTTTTGGTCTGAAGGAAACTAAATCTACTTCCAGGATGTCTCATTCTCACCCAAAGACAGCCACACCACACCAGACCAGCCCAGTCCTCAGCTCTCTGTTACTGTTTCTAAAACACAGAGAGCTTTTCTCTCATCTCCTCCTAGGGCTGTTTTCTTTCTCCCCCTCTGACATTCCCACTTCTTTTTTTGGGAGGGGCTGTGTCTAATTCCAGATGGGGCCCTGAGGCCGGATGCACCATGGGCTCATGGGCATCCCCTTCCTCACGCCCTTGCGCCCTCTCACTTCCCCCTCTTCCCTTCCCACTCCAGCCCCCCTCACCGAACACCCTGACAAGGTTCCAGCTGGGTGGTCCTACCAGCCAAAAACACAAACCAAGCACGGAGACATCTTACATGCAGTACAGTACACCTACACTAGATCGCTCCCTGTTCAAAACAGTGTTTCCAATCATTAACTAATGAAGTCTGTCTGACTGAAGCTTGTTTAGCATTTAGATTCACCACATCGCAGATAGATGTTGTGTACAAGTGCTTGGAGTGGTCAAGCTGACTGGAAAAGCGCTATAAGTACAAGTCTGTTTACCAAATGGCTGCAGATGGCTCCTGAACTCTGATTAATGTTCCTCATTAAAAAAACTATCTTTAATGTCTCTGACTCTGGGAGTAAAGTCATCTGAGGGACTTAAATTTGTGAACACAGTTTCATAGTGAAACAAATATTTCTGCAAATCCCTGTAAACTAGCACATATTATGTTAATGGATTACATAATGCAGCAACACAAATGAACAAACAGAATAATAAATAATCTTCTGACAGTTGTTAAGCATTAATATGGGTCCCAGCAGAGGCTTGTAGTAAAGACAAAAGGTGTAATGAGCTGCATTATAAAAGCATTCCCATATTAAGTCTCACCCTAAAATAAATTGTTCAGATATTATGTTCTCTCAGAGCAGCAATCCAAAGCTCAGATATTTATTCTACATTTACATTGATAATAATAATAAAAAAAGGCTTGAATCAAATCCGATCTGTTCTTTACTTATTTAAAGTAAAAAGCTGTGAACACAGGTCAGTTAGCTTTTTTAAGTGTGATTTTACATATGTTGCTAATAAGCTAATGCTAACATGCTACGTTAATTAGCAAATAACATTTTCATTCCCATCTTTTTACCTATAAACAGTTGGCAGCCCTGGCTTACATGGACCAGTTCCCTAAATGTTAGCTTCATGCTAGGTGAGATCCCTAAATGTTAGCTTCATGCTAGGTGAGAACCCTAAATGTTAGCTTCATGCTAGGTGAGATCCCTAAATGTTAGCTTCATGCTAGGTGAGATCCCTAAATGTTAGCTTCATGCTGTGAGATCCCTAAATGTTAGCTTCATGCTAGGTGAGATCCCTAAATGTTAGCTTCATGCTAGGTGAGATCCCTAAATGTTAGCTTCATGCTGTGAGATCCCTAAATGTTAGCTTCATGCTGTGAGATCCCTAAATGTTAGCTTCATGCTAGGTGAGATCCCTAAATGTTAGCTTCATGCTAGGTGAGATCCCTAAATGTTAGCTTCATGCTAGGTGAGATCCCTAAATGTTAGCTTCATGCTGTGAGATCCCTAAATGTTAGCTTCATGCTAGGTGAGATCCCTAAATGTTAGCTTCATGCTAGGTGAGATCCCTAAATGTTAGCTTCATGCTAGGTGAGATCCCTAAATGTTAGCTTCATGCTAGGTGAGAATGTAGAAAAAATAGAGAATGTCAGAGCTTGGTGGGATTAAAAGAGGACTTTCATACACGATCCTCAAATCCAAATCTTCTTTTTACACTTTGATAATAACTTTGTGTTTATTTCTGCCCAAATGAGTCATATGTTTGTTTGTTAGCAGTGTGTCTCTAAAAAGTGTACTACAAAACACTTTTTTTCTAATCCAAGTAGTTTATAGTAGAAGCCAGGCTGAGCTTGTTCTGGGAAAACAGCTGCTCATTCCATGTTGACATTAACATTTGTCAAGAGCTTTCTGCTCTGTGTAAGTACAACCATTTAGTGTGGCAAGGAAAGAGACTCACCTCTATAAATCATTTTGATGCATGCCCAATTATCACTTTAAGTTAACAGTGTGGTTTTAGTAACTTGACTAATTGAGGTCAGATGGTTCTCCAAACCTTGAATGGCGTGCTAAACGTTCCTGCTGACCATGCAGAGTAAATGTGTGGTGGATGGAAGGTAAATGTCATCTCTGGTTTACCGTATTTCCACAGCAGCTGCTGAGACAAGAAGCGTTGTAATTTTTCTACTAAAGGCAGAGAAGAAGAAGGTTGTTTCCAGAATGTAAATAATGCAGCAGCTTTTTTATATTCTAAATTTATGCGTGGAAATGCAGTGTACACCGAGCTTGGGGAGAAATGCAGCTAAGTTTGTTGTAACACACTCCTCAAGGCAGCGAGTTTTAGCTTCAGCAGCCTTCAGTGCTTTCACTGACACTGAATAAAGTCATAGCAACATATTCAAGGTTTTTGTCCAGTGAGTACACACACACACACACAAACACACACCACCCTCCTTTTCTGCTGTCCCAATTCGTTGCTTTGACCCATTTCAGTGCTGCTACATCTACAAGATGGTCGTAAAAAAGCTGCAGGGCTGCACAAACATCGACTTCACCCGCTTTGTTTGCTGTTCTTCTTACCTCCCAAACACACATCTCTAAAAATGGCTGAGGACATTGTCATGGACGTCAGTGAGAAGTTTCAAGGAATGCTATTTGCAGCATCGCTCATGGGCAGAGAGAATGAGAGTGCACATCCCTTTGAAAGACTTCATAAAAATGGATGTTGTGTGTGCTGAGGTGCATCAGTTCTTCCCCACACTTTAAGCTTCATGTGGAGAAACTATGCTGTGCATGTCTGAGAGGAGGCCCACCTTGAAGCCAATCTTTCCTTTCTTGCAACAGAGGCAGGCCAGCATGAGGAAGACGAAGGTAAAGAGACCAGAGAAGGAGATGGCAACCACAGCCAGGGAGGATGACCAGGACAGCTCACTCAGTGGAGCACCATCTGGAGGACACAGAGAGACAAACACAGGAGCGTAAACCATGGGATTATTACAGTAGAAGTGACATGAGAGATGCAGGATTATAGCATCAAACTGAGGTTTTTGTGCTGGGTTTTGATCTCGCTGCTGTTTCAGGAGATTTTAAATAGATTCACATGTTTGATTCGTGTTTTTGCTGGAAATTAAATGCTTTGAAACATGGTCATGCAGTTTTTACTCAGAACACAATGAATGAGTGATAAGCCTCTGCAGAGCTCAGCAGCCCCACCACACACACACCACAAACACAAACACATCCAAATGGATTTTTATTACATTTTCATACTGCTTCACAGGGCCGGGAGGGGGTTTGTAAATAAATAAATGGCCTTATGTTAATTCACTCAAGTAAATGTAAATGTTCTATAATAAGAATTCAGATTGATGATTAATGAAGTTTTATCATGTTGCTAGAGTAAGTGTTATATTGCAGCAGCCCAGAAACACACTTATGGGGAAAAATACAAGAAAAATAAAGGCAGAGATTAACATCTGCAGGATGTCTTAAATAAAAATCAAAGACCCTTTAATCAAATCTAAATATGTATAAGAGACAAAGTGGGTGAGTCCACACCGTTTGTCACTATTTTCACATATTCATACCTCTTTGATTTTATTTTAACAATGTCAGCTTCATCATTGCTCAGCAGACACCAACCATCCCGGGTTTGTTTGTGTTTTGCTTTCTGATTGAATTCAGCTAATATACATAAACGTCTGTCTAAAGCACGACTCAGACCAGAGTTACTATCTTTAGTTCTGTTTATTTGGTTAAAACTGTTTTATTTGTTAATATTAAATTTGATGTTACACATACTTGTCACTTGTTCCAGGAGCAAAAGGAGGAAAAGAACATCACTTCCTGTATTGATAGAATTTGTCCTGGTTAATGAATTCCCTGGAAGGGTTCAAGTATCGGTGGGGGGATTATTTAAGTTTACTGTGAATGAGTAACTTAACTGTAGGTTGAATTTATGTAAAAGACTCACCTGTCAAGTGGTAGGAGCTTAGGAAACCATTTTGTTAGCAGGACTTGAGGTTACATAAGGCTGGCCTTTGGTCTGTTAGGAGGGTCAGATTAATGTAGCAGGTTGCATGTGAGATTTAAGTTTGGTTTGTTAGATTTCAGTTATGTTTAGTTGGTTAAAGGTAACCGTTAAGTGACATTATGTTTCCTTGTGTTTTCTCATTTGTATTTTGTTCAAAAATGCACCTTCAAAAAATTAATTCTTGTCATTTTGTCTATTTCCATCTTTCAGCCACTCTGGTCTTTCAGCACAGTATATTTATTCTTTTTGGTAATAATTTCATATTATACAATGCAATGGCTGTGTTTTCCATTTAAACTAATATTCCTCTCTGAATGCTAAACAAAGTTTTAAGGTGATCAGCACATAAATTATTAATTTGGCTTTGTTGAAATTAGTGGGAATTACGTTAAACAAATTAATCAAGTGAAACAATCCAGAAACAACTAATTTCATCAGCTGCAGCTGGTGGCCTGTTCGTATCCACAGTCATAGCTTTTATTTTTTATTGTTGCATGGATGAAGACAGTTTCTTGGTTCCTCCTGTGGAGGCAAAACATAACAAACAAAATGATGAAGGAGATAAAGCAGACAGTTGCAGGCTGAAGCAAATGCTCGGATAACGTCCACATTTTTTTACCAACAAAAAAATCAACACAAGGAAAAATTACATTAAATATATTAAATATTTTACAAGGCAAATTAATCAACCATTTAAACCAATGTTAGTTATATAACCTCTCCAGATATCTCATGCATCATTATGAAAAACAAGCTTATAATCATTGTATATACATATTTAAACACATATTATTTTTTTACATTTACTCTAAAGTTTTACACCCATAACAGTAAAATCTACTAATTCACTAAATTAGAGTAAATAATTTTATATTATGTTTTTGCTTTTTTTAAGGTTGTTATAATTAAAATGACCATAGTGCTGAAACTCATAACAGTTGGACCAACCTGGTCATTTGAACTGTTTTCTCAGAATACACCACCAGTCAAAGGTTTGGACACACTTTCTCATTAAATGTAATGTCCAAACGTTTCTACTTCTCTCTCACAGGGGACTGGTCAGGATTTGGTTTTAAAAACGATGATTAGTGTTCCCGTCATAACACCATAAACAAAACAGCATTTCACAGCTTCCCACATTATGATGTTTTAAAGATGTTGACAAATGTTTCTCTTTGATGTTTTCTGAGTCTGATGTGAAGGGCGATGATGGCCCTTTGGTCCAGTATCTTGTCAGCAGCCAGGTTCTTTCTGTCTTAATTAGGCAGAGGCAGAAGACTGATAGGAAATTTGTGGACAAGACAGTCATGGGCATCCAAGCAGTCTGGGAATCTAAAACCAGAAGGCAATGAGGATTCCTTTTTTCTAATTTAAATGAAGCAACCCAACATTGAGAGTAAGAGACAATGTGCACCACAACATGCAGAAATCACCTTAATGTGGGAGGGTAGTGCATGATTTTTCACTGTTTATTGGAGGCTAAACAACAGAGTTGGTAGTTTAATTAAAAGTGAGATGTAGACGTAAACAGGATGTGCTCTTAATGCAGATACAGTCCCTCCATTCTCTAACAATGCTCTCTGATGAGCTGCTTTCTGCAGTAATTTCCTCTTGGCTGCTCACTCTGAGCAGCAGAAGTGTTGATGGTCTGAATTGTACAATATGCACAATGGCTCCGTGCACGTTGTCTAATCTCACAGATAAAATCTCATCCCCAGTCATTTTACATTGGCTTCCGAAATGCAACGGTTACCAAGGAAACAGATAGGATGGACAGCCATGCAGGGCGATGCGTAAGTCTCTCACAGCGATTCCTGCCAGCAGCAGTGCCACCCAGCCACATACACACATACATGTGAACACACACACACATGAAGTGATTCCTGGTGCCAGTTTGTGCTGATCCTCTGAAAGCTGCTGCAGCCGGCTCTCCTGAGTATCAGGCTCTTAGTATAATTGGACAGAGAGCAAACACTGTTGTTTAGGAGGGCGTCTGGCAGAACGTGCAGGGAGCAGAGAATAGTTTTTAAAAATGAACAAAATAAATAAGATGTAAGTTTAACTGAAAAACAGGGTTAGCTGCTCAGCGTACGGGAGTTTAGAACTTGGCGTGTGTCCATTAACCCTGCAATGTGATGCCTTGTGCAGAGCAGTGGGAGGACGGGGTGAAGAAGCCAGCTTGCTAAATCGGTCAACAACCATTTAGTGCTCTGCAAAGCTACACAAGAACATTCAGATTTAATGACTCTTTATTTGTCTGGGGATAATTATGGAGGGCAGAGGCATAGTCTTACTATGTTGTGGTTTATGTACAACTCCCACCTCACCCATGAGGATGAATCCAGTATTAATACTTGAGGAACAAACTCCTGTCTACACACAAAAGCCTTTAAGTCTTGTCAGTACATTAGAGTATAATAAACCTGTGCAAAAATATGTGTGGGACAGATTGTAACATTTAATAATAATCAAAATTTAAGATTTCGTAAAGCTCTTATGAGTGTATCCAAAGCCTGATGTGTCAGGTTTTTCTGTATGATTAAGTTCAGCTGTTTTAAAAAAAAAAAACCTTCTATATTTTGCAGAAGACTCCTTAAGTAGTAACCAAAGAAATCATCTCTCTAAAATGTGTAGACATTGTGAGAGGGCCCACTTAAAGGCCAACTTTGTGTTTTCTAAACCCTTGGACGCTTTTCATCCCTAAACCTAAACCTAAGCAGCTGGAAGATGATTGACATCATGTCTGTAACTCCATCACTGATCACCCTCGAACATAAAACATCTCTTTAATCTGCTGAAACTGTCTTATATTTGTGTGTGTGATGGAAGTGCTGTTAGAATCCATAAACTGTGTATCACTCCACTAAAGAAAAGGAAGGAAAAAGTGTTTTCCAGTTGTCCGCATGTTTTTCTAAACATGCAAGCAACCTGGTTGCTATGACAACATTGAAAGCTGAGATCTGAGGCACTCTCAGGGGATCATAGAGATGTCCTCAAGGCAGAGGAAAGATATCATCTCACGGGAAGTGCTGCCACAAAGCCCCCTCCCTGTGGGACATGTCGAACACTCCTCTTCATCCCACATCTTCTGTGGGCATCTTGACCAGATGCATATGCCTCCTGAACTTCCTACTCCCATGATGACTGAGCTCCTCGTCTTCATTTTAGCTGCTTGTATTTGTAATTTCATGCTGTCAGTCATAACCTAAAGCGCAGGGCCAGAAAATTAGAGAACAAATCAGTTGGTAAAATGGCAGTATTTAAGTCAGTTCTCTAAAACAGACCAGGTCAGTTTCTGCATCATTGGGGTGTCAAACTTGTTTTAGTTCAGGTCTCTGGATGGGCTGGACCAATAAAATAACAGCATATAAACTATAAATAATCAAAACTCCAAATTTATAGCTTTCTTTTTTAGACATCCTTTTTTATTTATTTACTTTGTTTTTGTATTTATTTATCTGTTCATTCATTAATGTATTAATTTAATAAAATTAATAAATTTTTACATGTAAATATTTATTTAAATCAACAAACATGAGTCCTATTGATAACTTTAAAAAAAGAGGAATATCTCCTCTGTAAGAACTTATTTTCAATTAAACTGACACAATTTCTCTTCTAAACCATAGTATGTTTAAGTAACTTAAGACAATATAAAAGCAGAAATCATGTATACTTAGAACATTGTTTTCACCAGGGTAAAAAAAATAGGAATTATTTTTTCGGTACCATAACTACAGACAAAATCTTGAATCAAATGCTGACATGAGAGTGGACATAACTGAGAGGCAAATTTATCTGGATGCAGTTTGCAGTTTTTGCCACTAGATATAAGCTCTCAAACTTTTCCCCCGTATCAACATTCTTTTCACAAAACTCCTCAAAGTGTCCAAAGCAGGCTGGTTAAGAGGTGCAGTAGTGTTAGCAGGAATTCGCTAACATCTGATCGAATGGGTGAGTTTCTATTAAGGAAGAAGAGGAAAAGTGTGAAGGTGCAAGAGGATGAGGAGAGGAAGGAGGATGATTGTTGAATTGATGTGATGATGCTGAACAGGTCTGAGGCCTGTCACAAACGGTTTGATTACAAAGGTATTAGGCAGGAAACACATAAATGTAGCTGGTTGTTGTGTTTTCCTCGGTTTCTGTGTACAATCAATACAACTGACTGCTGATTCTAATGAAACACAGAGGACTCTCCTTTCTTTAATGAACCCAGGTCCAAAGTGACAAATGTCTCCTGTTAAAAGTAGTTTATCCCCCCAGAGGTCTTTGTTATGCACACACACACACACAGATTGAAGAGATAAAGGAGAACATGTTTGGAGATGGTGCATTTTTCTCTGCTCCACCAGCAGCTTCAGCACCACGTCGCTCTCAGCCAATCAGAGATGGAAGCCTTTTTTTAGCTGTCCGAGGCAGAAAGCTGAAGAACATGTTGATGACTAAATCATGAAAAGGTGAGTGTGAGGAGACAAATCGCAGAAATATCCCTACCTCCATCTATCCACTAATCCATCCATCCATCCATCCATCCATTCATCCATCCTATCCTAGCAATTATCAGGCGAGAGTCTGAAAATCCCTCATCTGATAATTTAACAACTTGATGTGAACATTGCGGCATTTCTGACTGTCAGCATCATAAAGGAAACACCACCAGACCGTGTGGTAAAACCAAATACTGGTACTGCTCCATAAGGAGACAGGTTTACAGACATAACAGTGTTATGTTTGTAAAATAAAAATGGAGTCAGAGCTGGCTGGATATTAGCTTAGTTTAGCAACAGCTGGTTGCCTGGCAACCTCACAGTGATGTCTCCACATCATCTAGGATATTTATGTCCAGTCTCCAGAAAAAAAATATATAAACAAGATATAACTTTACAGCAGGACTGCAACATTTGGAGTTCTTTTGGTTTGTGAGGTTAATTTTAATGATCTTTCCTTTTTTAGCATTTATGCACATATCTGTGCATGCTCGTTCACAGATATGTGTACACGGACCAGCAACGTTTCTCCATCTTCTATTGTCTACTTGACTTAATGTATTGGGTTGCTGCTATGTGATTGGCTAATTAAATATTTTTGTTAACAAGCAATTGAACAGGTGGACCTAATAAAGTGGACAGTGAGTGCATGTTAAATTATGCAAAGCTTCTCTTGTTATGAGCATGGTTTGATGAGCATGAGAGGGTTTCAGACCCTCTGACACAAAACAAGGGAAAATGGTAATTTTATTGGAATAGACAGGTGTAAGTATCTGGTGTAACTTGACTTGTCAGATAGGCCCATAGTGAGGCTGGCACATCAGGGAGTCAGATTACAGCTGACAGACTGATGTTCCTGGATGTGTCTGTCCATGTTTTTAACTCTGCAGCCTCCCTGAACATAAAACTCAGCCATCAGTCTATCACCGCGGCTGCATTCAGATAAGCCGACTTGTTGTCATGAGCAGTTTTAAGCCCAAAGGGTCACCGTCCCCTGTCTAGTTAGCAGTGCTGCTTTGACTCTTTTCCTGAGCCTACTGCTCATATCCCTTTGAGGAGGAAGTTTAAACAAAGCACTGCTGACACCCTTCACCCATCATCAGCCTGGGTGAGCATCCACAGCAGAATTATCTAAAGCTCAGCAGAGAGAAAGGTCCACCTGAAGGGCTGGAAAATGGCCAGAGTGAAGATTTTGCACAGTGATCCTAGTTAAGGATGAAAGAAGATGAGGGAGAGGGGACTGTCTAAATGGGTAGCCAGTTTGATATAATCAGCCTCATCGGGCCCTTAAAAAGGCTGAACTTAATATTTAGAATAATTAGTCACAGAGCCTGTAAGTGAAGGGATGAGAGGATGGGAATGTTAATAAATCAGGATTTCTGTCAGTTCACACACAGACTGATGTTTAGGATGAGAACAGGATCAGAAACATGGAGCATTTTCTATGAGATGCAAATGTGTCCTCCAGCTTTTCTAAAGGTCACTCTTCTACACATACATCAAACTGAGGACACCTGAACTTTCTCCTACATCACGCATGCCTCATTTAATATTCCTCCTGAATAATAAGTCCGGTTCTTTCAGCCTGTGTCTCTCATATGGCTAAACTTTAGGTAAATGATTAATCTAACCAAGAGTCCAGACACTTGACAGGCAACCGACCAGCCACTGACGGATGCTCTACAGACTGCAGATCCTCTTGTTTTTTTGTTTTTTGTTTCTCCTCTGAGAAAACAAAGGTATACCGTCATTTTTATATATCACTTAGGGGATCTTTAGATCCTCAAATGCAAAAAAAATTTATGATAATGCATAACATCTTGCCAAACACAATAGAAAATCCTAACAGTTGTAGATGTAGATATAGTTTTTTTAATCTGTTTGACGCATGGCTACAGGGTGGTTTGGTTAGAAATGTCACCTCACAGGAAAACATGTTCTGGTTCAAATTTTCTCTCCGGGTACTCCGGCTTCTTCCCACAGCTAAAAAAAAAATGCATGTTAAGTGAACTGATTATTGTAAACTGACTCCAGGGGTGAGGACGAGTGGTTGTTTGTCTCTGTAATGGCTGGTGACCTGTCCAGGGTGCATCTCACCGTTTCCTGACAGCAGCTGAGACAGGTTAATATCCACAGTGTCAATTATGAGCTGGTAACTCGTCTGTAGGTTGTTTTCTTTTGGTCTGCGTTCACTCACTCATGTTTTTAATAATTATTTTAACTGTGGGAACAGAATAAAAAGTAAGTTTTTATGAATTTTGGTCACATTCTTTAAAGGATTTACATGTTCTTTGTGATATTTATATTACTAAAACATCTTGCTGGATTTGGGTACTAACATCACTTGCTTAGGATGAAATAGCATCATGGTTCAGACTAAAACTTTCCAACTTTAAAACTCTTTGCTTCTGACAAATTTTGATGGCTCCATTTCCTGGAGCCACTTTTACCCTAAAGCCTCCCGAGGCTGGAAAACCACGCTTCACACTTCATTTTCAACTTCAAGGAAAAAGGCCTTGGTTTCCACTGCAGAGGTTGTAAACAGGGTCACATGATCAGAAGCAGATACAATCAATACAAACGCCTCACAGTAAGATATGCATGGATGTGTTTGTGTGCCAAGGCGGTGACAGGGACAAAGCTGGTGCTCTCACGGTCAACACGGCCGCTGTATCAGAAAAATGCTGGCGCTGGTAAAATAAATCATCCCTCCTCCTCTGTCCTCCCCCACCCTGCTGCTGACACCATCATCCCATCAGAGGCTGAGAGAGATGGAGGGCAGCATGACAACAGGAAGACTCATCATCCTGAAGGAAAAAAAAAACAGCAACAGAAGAGGCAGAAAATGATGGAGACAGGAGGAAAAACAGATGGGTGGAGGGGGAGCTGCAGGTGGTTAAACAAACCCATTTGGGATGCATGAAGCTGATGATCTGATCATGAACAATCTGATCAGACTTCTGGTTTTTCTTGCGAGCAAACAGACAAACATAAAGGCCGACAACAACAGCAGCCTCAGTGCACATGTGATTCATCACCAACACCAAATGCTCTGATTCAAAGTAGATGTAAAACAATAAATAAATAAAATAAATACTTGAAAATCATACGTTTCCATGGTGACATCTTCTTTGAAAATCCAGTTCAGGCTCATTCAAATGCTCATGCATCCTGTGCTAAGCCAAAAACAACACTTTCCATCACCAGAAGGATTATTAACCCTCTGCACACAAACTGGAAAACCACAGCCCAACGTCTATCACCTGGAGGTCTGACAGTCTCACCTGAGCAGCTGTAGGACAACCTGCAGCTCAGTCTGACATCAGAATATAGCTTCAACAATAAAACAATAAAAACCGCATAATTATCAAACAATCTTTTCCAAACTACCTAAAACTGAAACAAATTCTCCTAAAAGCCATCCTAAAGCCTAAAAAACAACCTTTTCATGAAGTAAAGCAAAGGAAAGAACCTGGTATCTCAGAAATACCAACAACACAACCAACACCAGCATGTCATCGAAAACCACCACTCTGGAGACGCGATGACACCAGGACCACCTGAGAGCCCAATTTACAGTTTCCATGCTGGTTTGTAGCCAGCGACTTTATTCATGCTCACTTCTTTCTGTTTCAACCACCAAAACTCCGACTCCAGCCTCATGTTCTTCCTGCTTTCCGGTTTTTCGACCCACACAGAGCAACATTTATTTCCACAATGTTTACCTTTTCATGAGGATGGAAGGATTTCTATTCCCAATATTGCATTTAGAGAATGTGAGTAAGAAAAGACAAATGAAATTTTTTTAGTGGTTTTGCATTTCGAAGAATACGACGCGCTTTAGGTGGATTCAAACAACTTTTCTAACGACCAACAGAAAAGTTGCACAAACAGCTTTTTGTGGGAGGCACATTTTTCTTGTTCTTTTTCTTTTTGGTTCTTGTTGATTCACCATTGTCTTTCTATTTATACTTTCACAAATTTGTCCATATTTTGCTATCAGAATAGAAAAATATCAGTCATATTTGTCATTGGGAACCACTAGAACTACTGCATGGTTCACTGACATGATAATGAACTTAGGGGGGTTTACACCAGTCGTCTGGTTGGGGTCCCTGTTTGTCTGGTGTGAATGCACAACTGAACCCTGATGCAGATCAAATTAGCGAACTCTGCTCTGCCTAAAAACAAAGGTCTCAGTCGGCTCCAAGTGGACCAAAAGCAGGAAGTGGACTACAACGCAAGATCGACCCTCTTTGATCTCATGTGGTGGAAACAGAAGTTGTTGAAGAGCAAGTTACTTGTTCATGGTTTTTCTTCCATCCATTCATCCATCCATCCATCCATCCAGCCATCCATCCATCCATTATCAACACCGCTTCATCCGTGAAGGGTTGTGGGGAAGCCGGAGCCTAAGCCAATCATCAATAATTTATCATGTATGCCCCTTCTGACAAGGACAGAAACACATTATTTAAAAGGTCCAATTCATTTGAATAGTGCAGTGTGAAAGCAACTTGAACCAAAAAAATGTTGAGACCCCCAAATGTACCAAGTCACACTATTAGGTGACAGTCATCATCATCACCCCTGATTGATTGTGGTTTCCTGCAGGTTAGGAGGATGGTAACTCTACTCTGTACCATCCAGCAACATCCAGATACAGGAAATGACATCCTCCGTTGTCATGGAGACTGCCTTATATTCTAAGAAAAGTAGGGTAAAGTAATTTGAGAAAATTTTAAAAACATTCCTGTTACTTTTTCTCTCTCGACTTCTAAGTTATTCTACAACAGTCATTTTTGTTGCTATGTAAAAAATGTCTTATTGGACTGAAACATGGCAGATTGACCAGAAGGGCGAGAGTCAGTCCCTACAGATCTGTTACTATGAGCTCACTCTGTTCTGCTGGCAGACAAGATGATGCCCCCTGAAATGAACGCCCGAGCCAGCTCTCCCCTTTGCCCATACAGTGAAATAATGTGAGTCAGCTAATTTAAAGCATCTATTTATAGCTCTATGACTCACAAATGCATACATTTTAGGTCTATGTGCTGTAATTAAGGAGTAATTAATAGCTCTGTCTCCATAGAAACCATCTTTTCCTCTTCTAAAACACTATAGAGGGAAATAATATATGAATCCAAATAAAATCCAGATGACTCAGCTTTCCGCCAGCACTTAAATGCACCATATATTTGTGGATGCGCGAGGAGCTGTGAGGGTGTAAAAGGAATCTAATGCACATGCTACACAAATGTGATCGTATCTGTGCACGTCTGGCCTGTGCACGTGCACTGAACAATCTGTGTGCTCAGGAAGCTTTTTAAACATGTTGAGGGTAAAACTTTGCATGTAAAATATTCATATCTGTGCAGTTTGTAATAATTTATACATGTTTAGAGGGATTAATATGCATGTGTGGATTTTTTAACACACTTGTAACTGTTATGAGACTAATTTAACTCCACAGATGACGTCTCATCCGGCTGCTCTGAAGCACGAAGTGAAAACAATCACAGTGTGGATCATCACACAGAGGATGAGGAGGATTAGCCGTTCACATCATGTGGGAATCCTTCCTTCCATCCATATGCAGGCAGGCTGCCCACACTGTAAGCTAATAACACAGGAAGCTGCTAACCAAGAAACCTGAGTCCTCTGAGCAGATTTGTTTTCTGTGTTCAGAAACTCTGAGGAAACCTCTCGGATCGCCGGCTCTTCTGCTGTGAGGAGTTTTGTTTGTGTAGGAATGAGCTGGGTGTTGCTCAGCATGCAGCTTCCTCCTCTCCTCCCCAAACCGCCCTCCATCAGCTCAGTATCGTCTGGTTTCTTCAGCTCGAAGAGTCAGACGAGCTCATCAGACATCCCTCCATTTCCCTCATCTTTCTTTACCTCTCATTTTCATTCCATCTTTCTCAATTTAATCATCTTTTTTATTGTCTTAAATTCTACTTTTTCATCTTCAATCTTTCCTTTTTGTCTCATTACTCACCTTATTTTTCTCTTCATTCATAATGTCTGCTTCCTGTCTTCTTTTGTCCTGCTTTTACCTTTACTTGCATTCTCTCTTCTTTTATTTCTCTCTTTACTTATTTCTTTTTCCCTCACTTGCCACTTTTTGTTAATTTCTCTTTCTTTTGTCAATCTCTACATTCCTCCCCCGTTCCATTCCTCTTTCCTACCCTTGTCTCTCCTTTCTGTCCATTTTTTCCCTCTTTCCCTCCTTCCTTGTCCTCCTCTCTGACTTCCTTTCCACCCTCCCTTTTTCTACCCTTTCTTAAGTTTTTCTCTCCTTTATCCTAATTATCCCTTCATCCTTTCTCTCTCCCTTTGTCCCGGTTTACCTTCTCAGGTTTTTCCTGTCGATCTTTAACCATGTTGTCTTTCTTTCCCTTTTCTTTTTCTTCTTTTTATTCTCTTCCTTCTGTCCTCCTCACCTAATCCTCCTCTAGTTTTCTGCTTTGATGGATCTAAAATAAAGTTTTAAGGAGTTAATATTGAATTTCTTTGACACTGATTTGAGGATGATATTTTCCTCTGAAAGCTCACGCAGGGTCATTTCTAAGCTTCAATGTCTCTTGTGGGGATTTATACTTTTATTTGAAGCTCTGACATGAATGTTTACACTCGTTTATGAGCTGAGGCGTGCGTCAACGTGTCTGCGGCCACACGCTGAGCTTTATGTGTGTGTGATCTGTTAAAGGTCACAACACAGAGAAAACCAGCGGTGTCAGTCCCTCCCTCTGACCTCCCGTCAAAACACAAGCGAATGTCACTTCTTTGTTTGCCCTCATTCTTCCTGCCCTTTCTCTTAATACCTCGCCGTCCCCCGGGATGACGGGATTTTTGTGGGTTTCTGTTGGTGTGGTTATTCTGTTTGGTGATAACAGCAGTAGTGTTCTTCTCTGTGGGAGAAACAGGCAAACTGCTGGGAGGATTTTCAGTTTAAGAAGCGATGTCGAGGGCAGATTAAGCTTCTGTGTTGGCTGATCATATTACACAGGGATGTGAATTTTAATGTCATTGTGCTTTGAGGATGGAAATTAAATGTTTATCCCCAAATGCCCAGAGGACACCTGTCTGAATCAATGAACCTGTGCAGATTCTTTTCTTTCAAAGTTTCTGAAAAAATCAAATCTGAATGTTTTTTTTCTCAATCATACAGTATTTCTCTGTGTGGGAGCCAACATATGTACTTCTTTGGATCTTTAAATATTCAGTGAGCAGCTTCAGTGAGCAGAGTAATTGTCAAGATGTCAGCTAGAGAATATCATTCAGTGTGTGTTTGCAGAGAAAGCCTGGCATTTATCAAGTCCTTGTAGCCGGGAGCTAGCGCAGACGCAGGGGGATTGTTGGTCTCTTAAGTGTGCAGTTTGTGTGTATCTGCAGCTACGCTATGACCAGCGAAGCGTGAAAATACAAGACTAGATGTAGATGCGGGACAGTATGCACCAATACCATTAAAGCAGCGAGAGATGAAAGTTTGCAAAGCAAAGAGCGAAAAATGTTGGGATGTTAATGGTTCACCTGCATGAACCTCGCAGCGCAGAGAGTAAAATGCGCCCTGCTGTTTGAGGCTCTTATCTGGATGAATCATCTCAGCCGGAGAGGCTTAATGAAGCAGAAAATCCAACTCATCACACATCAGACAGTTATTCCTCCTTCCTCCTCAGTCTTCCTCACAAAGAGCTTCCCTGCATCTTTCTTTTTAAACCCAGATTTGGGTTTTGCACCCGTGTTTTCTGGTCTGTGAGTGGATGATTCTTCAGAGGCCACTGGAGCAGAATGAATCTCTCCATCTCTGCTGGCTCTGACTGCACGTGCTCAGATGTGGCATCTCATCACCATGCAGTGGCTGTTACGTAACACAGAGGCAGCTGATTACAGCTCACACTCAAAGATGTATTTTCATGAAAAGTAGAATTTGTGCAAAATAATAGAAGCAACTCAAAGGGAATGTGCACCATTAAATACGTTTTTGTTTTCATCGTAAACATTATATGACCTCGTTGTTATGAAAAAAACAATCTATTAAAATAAAATTTTTATTTTTCTAAACTTTGTGGTATAAAAACGTCCCAAAGCAAAATGTCTTCATGTGCAACACGTAACCAGGACTCTGCTGGAGAAGCTTCAGCTTTTCAAAAGACTATTTTTTCCTGTTTGCTCTGGTTTATTCTTACAGTAATTCTTGACCCCACGATGGTCCACAGCTACTGAAGCTACAAACTGTCCTTTGTTTGTGAGCCAGTCCAGTTTCTGGGAGCTTTTACTGGTGGAAAGATTTTTATCTTGGTTGCAGTTTGAACAGTGAGGATGAGCCAAATAGAGGGATCTGTTTTTAGGCTTCTAGAAATCCAGGACTTCTGTAATTTTTCAGCAGAAAGCATCATTCCTGACCTCTAGTGAAGGTTGCCAGGAACTGGATTTTAATATTTTAATAGTTTGTTTTTATCCAAAAATAGATTTAAAAAGGAGTATGCATAAATCTTAAAGGGTGATAGAAACAAAAGGAAAAACACAAAAGCATTGAGCACTGTTCGAGGCTACTTTGATATATCCTGCTTGACTTATTTCTACACGATGCCTCCAAACTCAAATGTCAATTTGCCTGATGGTTGAAGAAGCACAATTCCACATTTTACCCAGAGGCCAACAACACAAAGAGCTAAAAGATGCTAAAGCTTAAAAAGCCGAGAAGACCTGCAGAGATGAGGGTGGTAATCATCTGGTTTTTCATCCCTTCATATGAAAATTTCTCATTAATAAATCCTCAATCTCTGGATCCATTTTTTAAAATAAAATATTACTATTTAATTGTATGTTTCAATCAACATTCATCAGCCACTTTATCAGGTCCAGCTTGCTAGAACCAGGTCAGACCCCCTTTTTAATCCTGGTGTGATAGATGGAAGCAGGTGGTGGAAACCTTCCTCAGAGGTTTTCTCCATATTAACATGACAGCATCACACAGTTGCTGCAGGTTTGTCGCCTGCATCCATGATGAGAATCTCCCGTTCCACCACATCCCAAAGCTGCTCTACTGGACTGAGATCTGGTGGCTGTGGAGGCCGTTGGAGTCCAGTGAACTCATCGTCATGTTCTAGAAAGCAGGTGGAGATGATCTGAGCTTTCTGACATGGTGCATTATCCTGCTGGAAGTAGCATCAGAAGATGCTCCACTGTGGTCATAAAGGGATGGACATGGTCAGCAACAATACTCAGGTAGGCTGTGCTGGTTAAACCAGGCCATGTTGGTACTAAGGGGCCCAGGCAAGGCAGGATGGATCCATGTTTTCATGATGTTTTTAACAAACTCTGATGCTACCATCTGAATGTGGAGCTGAAATGTAGACTCATCTGTTATTCTATTGTCCAGTGTTGGTGAGTGTGTGTGAATTGTAGCCTCAGTTTCCTGTTCTTAGCTGGCAGGAGGCACCGGGTGTGTCTTCTGCTGCTGTAGCCCATCTGCTTCAAGGGTGGACGTGATGTGTGTTCAGAGATGCTGTTCTGCAGACCTTGGTTGGAACCAGTGCTGATTGGACTTCCTGTTGCCTTTCTATCATCTCCAACCAGTCTGTCCATTCTCCTCTGACCTCTGACACCAACAAGCCACATTCACGGTCACTAAAATCTCCGTTCATCCTCATTCTGCTTCATTCAAGTAAAGTGCTGTTATGAGAAGAAGAGGTATCTTGTCACATGCTGCTATGATTTAACAGATTACATCTTAGATTCTAGTTGTGGCTGTGAATATTGGAGCATGTTTTTGCTGAATGAACAATGCAGCAAAAGGCAAATAAGATCCAAACTTTGAGTGTTTTTATATAACAAGAAACTAAAGCATTTGTTTCAGATATACAAAAGAAAAAACAACACTGACACATCACCAGCTCCGTTTCTAGTGAGTTCTAACTACTTCATCCTCTCCCAACACAAGACAACAGAGCTTGGACTACTTCTGATGAGTTAAACCAGCCAAACTATCATGGAGAAAGCAAAGAAACAACCAGTGTTACTACATGCAGCTGAGGCCAACCCTGTCCGGAAATGCCAGGGTTACTGGCAGACCTCTGGAGAAGCCGACCCATCGAACGTGTGCTTGTGTGCTGGCATTCTTCTCGTTTTACCCCCACACATTTGCGTAAAAGCAGCTTTTAACTAATCAAGTGTCTTCATTTTAAAAAGCCGGCATGTGGAGAACCAGACTTTGGAGCATCTCTTCACAAACCACATCTTTCCTTTCATGTATTAATGGGAGATGCTGGCGGGGCTTGTGGTACGCGTCCACCATGATTATGCATGATCACAGCGAGCGGACGCTCTCTAAAGTGGCCCCCATGTTTTCCACCGGTTTCGGAGCACGGTTGTCAAGGAGACACTTTTAGTATATCAGTTTGCCTCATTTCAGTCTTTGGCTTCATGAAAATGTCTTTAAGGCTGAGAGCATGATGTATTTGAAGTGCTTTTAGCCAGAAATTGCTCCTGAAATGACTATTTCCTGTTCAGGACTGGAACAAAAACAGGAAACATGATAAAAATGTAGGATTTTACTTTTTCATGCTTTTTTTTCATGCTTTTAGTGTTTTATGTAAAGCACTTTGAATAGTCTTGTACATGAATTGTGTTACACAAATAAACTCGCCTTGTCTTGCCTAAACGTGCACCATGCTACTTTATTTCACTCTGATCTGGTCTCATACTCCGTGTTTAAAGTGATTTTTCCTTTTTTTAGAGACATGAGTGGACTGTCCTTGTGAAGCACATGTGCTGCCAGACGGGACATTTTACAGAGCTTTTATCGGGACATGCTGTGTACTCACACCTCTGTTAACACCCTGTAAAACCAAACATTAGTAACACTTCACAGTACAGAACAAAAAGACAGTGTGAGCGGAAGTACAGTACAAAATCAACCAGTCATTACAAGTCTAATAAAAGCTCATCACATTTGACTGTTTAAAGGATTAATTCAGAAATGTGTCAGTAAAAGTCAACTATTTGCTTCCATTTCTTTCCATCTAGTCTCTTTTTGATGTTTTTAGTAGGATGCGGTGGCTTTTTGTCTATTTGTGGGTTTTTTCTTTGTGGTTTATTTGTTCCTCTTTCTTTGTCTCATTGTCGTCCTTCTGTGTGTCTTTATAATTCTTGGTGATCACTGCATTTCTGTTTTTGTAGTGTTGTTTCTGTTTATTCATGTCTTGTAGAAGTTTGTCCATTTGTGGTCTCCATCTTTTTGTGGTTCTGTCTTTGTGTTTTCTCTCTTCCTCATTGTAATATTTTTTAAAGTATTTTCTGTGTCTTCATGTTCTTTTTGTGTCTGTCTAGGATCTCTTTGGTTCTTCTTGTGTCTCTATATGCATATTTTTATTCTTTTCAGTGTCTCAGTCTGATGTCTGGTTGGCTTTTGCATAATTTTTATTCAGTTTGCCTTTTTCCATGAGTTTTTTGTTTATATATAATTTATGTAAATTTTTGTGTTTGTTTTTCAAATGTTTTGTCTCTTTGTGTTTTTTATGTATCTTTGTGGAATTGTTTTAGATCTTGCATTACATAGATAATTTCCGCTGTAGCCAAGGATTGGACTGACAAGGTTCCCACCTTCGAGCACCACCCAATTTGCAGTGAACCCGACCTCGAAGTTCAACCCTGCAGGTGGTGAGTTTACTTGGAGGTGGAAACCTGTGGCTTCGTCAAGCTGGGCCCAGCTGAGCATCCCGTCCCCAGCAAGCTCCCCTCCCAGGCTTGGCTCTATTAACGTGCACCAGTTTCCCTTATCTGGGCAAAGTATCTGATTTATCCTGGTGTCAGTCCATCAAGGTCTTTGAATCGCTCTTAGTCTGACCTCTCCCCTGAGACCATTTTGGCTTGAGAGACCAAGACAAAGTCCTCAGGTTCATGGAGGTACTCAGACTTCTCTATTACAGTAAGGTAGTAATTCACAGAGGTAGAAAATGGATGGATGGAAGATGAATAATCATTGTAGTTTCACTCTTTCTGCATCTGGATGGTGCTCAGGTTTGTTAGTTTGTCTTATTTTAAATGTCTTATTAATGGCGGTGCCAGCTTATTCTTCAGTGTTGTTATTTCCCCCCTTTTCCTGTGCTTTACGTGCCATTTTCTCCTTTATATAACACTGTTCTTTACATGCATGGTCAGTAAAGTGGCAGCTGCAGCTCTGACAGCGTTCCAGCTGTCTGCTGACTGGAGGGTCAGCATTTCACCCCTGGCTGCCCTATATGTCTTAGTCTATGTGTCTTTATGTATTTTAGTTCTTGTGTGAACAGCAAAGAAAAAGGAGCCACACATCCTGAAGGCCTGTAACAGACGAAGAAGAGCTGTGTGAGTGTTTGTGTGTGTTTGAATGTGCCTTGTTATGTAAAAGAGCTCTGATGGGGCCAACAATATAAATACAGTTCATTCACTTTTACCATTTATTCTTTTAATGAAACTAATATCAAGAGGACCATTGCTGCAAGTCTGACTGTTAATGGCTTGATTGGGGAACACTGATACAAACCAGAATGACTGGCATTCTAAATGTTGGACGAGCTCATCTGTGACTGAGAAGAGGCGGGAAACGGCTACCAGAAACTAGAGCAAACACCCACACATGCACCCACACACCAACGACACAGATGCTCTCTTTTAAAACCTCTTTTCCTTCTCTCTCTCTGTCTCTCTCTCTCTCATACTATCAGGATTTCCACCACCAGCAGCACATTATACATCATGTAGTGGATGCATAAGGAAATGAGCATCTGCTTACTGTAGATTGTCTCTGCACATCACAACATGAACATCCAAAGTTCTGCAGCATTTCCGCTTGCAGCCTCCACAGCTCAAGTGTAGATGGAAATAAAACATTCAAGACTCGTTTCATTCTTTCATTCAGACCTTGATTGATGCGCTGAATGACGCTGATCCTGTGAGATGTGTTGCCATGGGGACAAGGTGGTGGAGAACCTGCTGTGTTGCATCTACTGATCCATATGGAGGCTAGTGAGTCGAGTCAGCTTCAGGTTAGCCGCCTTCCAGAGCAAACGTGGATCAGTAGATCTTCTCAGAAGCATTAGGTGGACAAAAAGAAGCTCTCCATGTTAAGTGTGAAAGGATTTGTGATTTTCACAGAAAAGGTTCTGGAAATGTTAGTTTTTCCACCAAGGCTGCTCTTTGTCACCAATTCTGTTCATAACTTTTATGGAGCCACACACTATATGTGAAAAACTATGACAACTACTATCTCTTCCTTAGCTTAAAAATACAATATGAGATAAATACCCGAAATTAAAATAAATACCAAAGAAAAAAAAAAGAAGAGCAAAAGACTCAAGTTTGGAGTCATAAAAGATTAAATCCCATTTGGATGACCCCCCTCCTCTTCCTCTTTGACATTTGTCTCTGCATACTGTATGTTCGAGTTTGATGATGAAATCACAAGTTTTCAACTGGAAGAGGTTAAAATGGACTTCCAGGGAATGTTTCTAGGCTGGGAGAAGCACAGGGAGTGTATTACAGCTGCTTTTAAGTTCAACTCCTATGTTTGGTTGTTGGTTTACAACCTGAAACAGATCAAACTGGTTTCTCCTTAATGTTGCTGCAGTATCGTTTTGGAAATGAATTAAGGCCGTGCAGCTCAGAACTGAGATATTTTGCACGTTGCAAAGGGTAGGTCACTTTAGTAGGACCATGCAGCATCAGCTCTTATTTACTCGCTGAAATCTAAATGAAATCTTGTGGCCATGCAACTGCAGAAATTAAGAAAGGAGCTTCAAGCCACTAAAAATCCTGATACGGTTTAAGGAGTCATCTAGAGACGAACTGAAATGCAGGAATAACGTTGGGGATGATTTTGCCCCTTGTTTTGCCTCTCAGGCAGCATGCAGGTTGTCCTACGGCAGGCGGGGCCGAAAGCAGTGAAGGAGATGCGGGAAAAATTACCTCCATGTCACCTGCATCGTTACAGAAAAAATAGACTCTGACATAACTATTACATAAGAGTCTGTTTTCATCCTCAATCAAAGACACTTTGAGGTGACTTTCACTGTTTTCTTTAACTTATCTGAGGTTTTTTTTTTCACAGATTATTTTGGGACATCTATTTTTTCATTGCTTGGCCACATGTGTAGATTAGGATGCTCCGAGCTGTCACAGCAGGTGAATTACACCAGAATGTACATCCTAGAAAGAGCTGTGCTGGACCACAAGCCCGTTCAGCTGAGGTTAACGGAATTATTTTTTGTTGAGGGTTATAAATTACAAACAGAAAAATGGTTTATTTTATGCCGCTTTGTTTAAAACTGAAGGAAGTTTTGTTGCCTGTATTTTATAGAAATAGAGTATAATTGCTCCTTTTCAGGTTTCTAATATTTCTGTGACTAAAATGTGCTGCTGCAGTTTAGGTTAACATACACGATTATTTCTGGGTGTTTCAGCTCTTAATGAGACAGAAGAAGAGCAGCAGATTCTGACCTGATGGAGGAAGAAGATCACGGTTGTTTAGTTGCTGAGCTTACTGAGTTGCAGAAGGTTTTAAAGGTGGAAGAGGTTAAAGTAGTTAAAACAGAGTTAAGCCTAAAATGAACCTTTTGTTTCATTGTTCGTGCTCGAGGCTTCATGCTGGGTCTCAGTTTGAATCAGACTGCTGCCATCAGTCAGAGGATCACACGAACTCCAGCTTCATTAACAGCTTTAATTTTCAAGATTTTTAGAATAATTCTCAGGTCACAGAAAAGTTCCTGGAGGCATCAATGGCTGAATGCATGTAGACGGAAATCGTCTAAGAGATCCGACTTTCATTCTCATCAAAGCTAAAAATCAGGAAAAAGGAAAAATCTACATTTTCTTGGGAATTTGGAAGCACTGAGACGTTTTATACATGATTTATTAACTAAGAACGACTCAGACTTTTAACTACGCTCTCTGTTGCAGCTCTACTCTGCCCTTCATCCTCAACTGGTTGTTTTAGAAACTGAATATTATTTCCTGCTAGTTTTGCACCATTTTGTGACATAAGATGCCGGAATAGCTGTGCTGTGAGTGAATGAGCTGCATCCAGACTGATTACAGTCTCATTTCCTTTTGCTCATTCTAGTCAAAGCTCTAACATACATGTAAATGATTTGGAGTCCACTTGTCAAACATTTTTCAGTCTTTCTTCATCAGAGAAGTTAAACACAGAACAACTCTGTCCAGTTTGTGTTACTCATTAATTAGCACAGACTTTTTTTTTTTCCTAAATGTGTGCTAACTGGAACCGACATTTAATCCCAGAAAATAATTTGAAAATATGCTTTTATGCATCTAGAGAGCACCTGTTATATTATAAAACACATAATAATATGTTGTATAATCATAATAATCATAAAGATTTAACATTTTATTATATTATATTATATCATTATCATAATTGTTATAATTGTCATTATTAAATTAAATTAAATTAAATTAAATTAAATTAAATTAAATTAAATTAAATTAAATTAAATTAAATTAAATTGCAGTGGTCACATAAACCTTAAGGCACTTGAAAAAAAAGAAGAAATTTTATATACACACACACACACACACAAGAATAAAAATGGAGGGGACAACTGGTTAAAACATTAAAATAAAAAAGCATAAGAAACAAAATATATGGGAAAAAGTCCTCCAAGCTTTAGGGACTCGAACTGATTTCCTCTCCCTCTGCTGACTCCTCCTCTTCCTCCCATCCCTCTTCCTCCTCTCTGCTTCAGCATGCACTCGGACTCTGAAAGCAGTCGCCCCATTTTGCAGCCAGCTAAGTGGAGCAGGATTAAAAAGGATCAATATCACTGTGTATTGACTGCAGCCAGTCAGTGCTCATCTGTTGACTCCAGGAGTTCAGCGATCAGCTTCTCACGTGCAAACAGACTAAACAGAGCGATGATAAGTGGATGTTTCAGTTCACAGCAAATCAATCTGCCATTACCGACTCAGCTGAGAGGCTAAAAGGGAACCAGGAAATGGTCCCGTTCCTACCTGCTTGCAGTTATAACCCTAAAAAATGTATGAAACTGTACTTTGCTTGATTTGATCTGGTGAATTGTTTATTTTTATAGGGTTGCATAAAAATGACAGCGTTTAGTTACACTGACTGTGAATCAGTCGAAGTAACTGCAGCCACTTCAGATACGGCCCCCCTGTCAGGAGGATTTCTCTTCTTTTCCAGAAGTGAAAGGAGGAAGGGAAGCTCTGGATCAGATCAGATTCACAAAGAGCATCAGAAGTGTTACGGATGCCGCAAGAATAATGGCAGAGATGCTTACGAGTCCTTTTTTGCAAGTCCAAGTCAAGTCTAAAGACACTTTTAGTTGTGAAGAGTAATCTGCCATCTCTGCTTTAGAAGACTGCATTATAATATCCAAGGAATCTGAAGTCCAAACTCAGTCTGACCAGCATTTTCTAACAGCACATCTGTAGCTTAAACCGACGGATACTCAGTCCCTCTGATCTGGAGCAGAAAATATTCATTTTAAACTTGTTTTAAATTAAATAAAAAAAATTAAAAATTTAGATTTTCTAGTTTAATTAGATCCAATTCCTGCAGGTCCAAAAATATTCTTTTACATTCTTTAAATCGGCAACATTTTTTCTAGCAGACCCAGTAAAATTACAATGTTTACAGTTGGTCTGATCCCAGTTTGGTCCCAGTTTACCATCCTGTCAACTGGGATTCAGCTTCTTCAACTTATTTAACAGCTTTTTTGTTTGTTTGTTTGTTTGTTTGTTTGTTTTGTTTTGTTTTTTGTTTTACATAAAATGAGGAGAGGTGATGTTCACATAGACAACATTACATTTCAGTCTACTGCCTCTTTCTTTTAAAGAATACCTTGAAGGGTTTCTTTGCCTTTTGGGCAGTTTTTATTTATTTATTTATTTTTTTTTATAAATTAAAACTTAACAAAAAAAGCAACACACAAAAACATGTCTTTCCAGCCACTTTCTTAGATTTCAGCAGCTTTTCCAGCCAGAGGGAGCAGCAACAACCTGCCACATCAGCCCTTTCACACAGAAACTGCATTTCATCACACTGACACCAGCTGGACTGAGTTATGATGCTGTGAGTTTCATCACTGAACCTCACAGCATCAGTTAAAGATGGGGTTTTCATTCGTGCCCCCATGGAAGCTTCTAGGTTGAACCAGGATAAATTAACAAAAACTGAGATGGGTCATCTTTGTCCTGAAGGTTTAAATGTTTGCCACCAACTTATCTTCAGTCACTTTTACCAAAAAATAAATATATAAACTTTAAAAAGCTTCAGTCAAAGCTTTAACTGCAGTAAGTCGAGAGAAAAGACTCATTTCTGTTAACTTAATCCAGTTTATATAAAAGTGAAGGAAAATTTTTGTTGATGTTTATGCAACATGAATGTGTCAAATAAATGCAGATAGATGATTATGTAATACCTGTAACAAAGGACAAAGCAGCAGAATGACTAAATGTAACCGTGCCATATGGTAAAATCACTGTTTTCAATCAATAAAAAGTTTTTAAAGTCCCTGCAAACTGGACTCCATCTTGATTTCAGAACTCCACACAACATATATAAATTATGAATATTCTGTTTTGCATCTAAATTATCCCATTGTGACCCAGTGTTGCCAAAAAGAAGTCCAGGATTGAGTCTAACTATTTGGTGTGATTCCAGCCGGCTTTCCATGCACCATCTCAAGTTAGACATTAAAAAAGTGCCCTGCTGAGGCAAGGAGATCAAACCTCAGTTCTGGATTAAAATCTGATGCAGCAAACCTGTTACTCACATGACTGATCAGCTGTTTCTGCTTCTAGAGAATGAACACGATCAATACTCGCTGACAACAAAAGAAGAAGCAGAAAAAGCCAGGCCTTTGTTCTCATGTCTGCAACAGTTTGGGATTCTGTGCAGGTTTATGAAACACTGAAATTGCAAAGTAAAAAATGTTTTTATGCAGCAAAGAAAACTCATTTCTTCTTCAGCTCATTGCTTTGCTTTCAGAACAGGAGTCCGGGCTGCTGAAACACATCCCAGCCGCTATGTGATGGGAAAACTCTCCATCCCTACTGCCTCCTAGGACAAAAACCTCAGAGAAATTCAAGCAGTCTCATCAGAAGCTGCAGACTCCATCATCAAGGCCTGGGGATGGAGCAGCATCACAGGGGAGATTTAAACAGGCGACGGGTGTCACACTCCATCATCCAGCCCATTAGTCAGACCCAAAGCAGAGCGATGGAGGCAATGGGCTAATAAAACCTGCTCAAGGGCACCACTGCAGCGATCCTGCACCAGGAATCTGAGCTGGAATGATTCTGTGTGCAGGCACATTAAGGGAAGGACTGGGAATGTAGTAAAAGTCAACCCCCTCCAGTGGCTTGTAACCGTCAGCTCTTCACATTACATGCAGGGTAAAAATGTTTGTGATCAGTTCAGTTGATCTGGCTGTGATTTAAAATGGTTTAACTACTAATAAAGTTTTTATTTTCTTAGATCTAAGAAGGAAAAACATTAATTACAGCAGCTTTTAAAAAATAAGTTAATTGTTTTATTATATTTCTAGACAGGGAGCAGCTTTCTCCAGCCTCTTTAATTGATTTGTCTAAATAATAACGAAGGAAAAACTAGTCAGTGTGGGACACAGATGAACGATCAGTGATAGAAAGAGTGTTTAAAGGAAATGTTCCACAGGGATTGATCTTTAGCTCTTTAGATCTTTAGTGATACTGTGATATTCTGTCCTGTCTGCAGCTCAACATGTTCTCAAGAAAAATTTAGATTTTCTCATTTCTCAGCATGAATACCGGCAATCAATGTAAATCTGCAGTTTTCTTCACTTCTTATTAGCACACCATTCATTAGGGAAAGATCTCAAACAGCATCATGTCTTTCTTCTTTTTTTTAACTAACGTGTCATCTATGCCGGTGCAACCTGTTTTCCCTGAGGACCCCTTCATGCATCTACCACAGAGCTGTGGACCCCCCCACCTGCTCCGCATGCTTGGTTTTATGCTTCTCACCATAAATTATGCATTCTGGCTTCCTCCTTTACTTTGATAAACCCGAAGTTATGCTAATAACCAACAGCTTTTTTCCTCGCCAAATTAAGGACAAATTCCTAAAACATGTCTCATTAATGAAATGATGTAAAGTTTCTTCAGCTCCCAAAACACCGCTAACATGTGACTGAAACACCCACATGAAAAAAAACTTAAGCAAATACACCTCAGCTCTTCTCTGTGTGGACATGGCCTTAATTTTAATCACACTGCTCCTAAACAGTCAAATGCCTCCCAAAACCCTCAGGCTGGAAACCACTGACCTGCACATTAACATTACTTATGAAAGGAATCCGCATAGCTAATTTTGTTTAAATACAAGATCACAATTTCATTGGACAATATCATCTTGGGTATACATGCACGCAGCAACAACTAGATTATGATCCTTAAACAACTGAGTCTCTGCGGATGGGACGGAGTTTGGTAGATCGTTCCACCACCGGGGAACAACAGAGGAGAAGAATCTAGCTACTGATTTTGCGCCACCTTGTGGTGGGAGCACTAGGCATCTTTCACTGGCAGAGCGTAACTGTGGAGAGGGAGTGTAGTTCTGGATTAAGGAGTGGAGGTAGACTGGAGCCGTTTGGGTTATTGTTTTGTAAGCCAGAAGCAGAGCTTTGAATCTGATGCGCTGCAACTGAAAGCCAGTGAAGAGCAATTAGCAGCGGAGTGACATGAGCTCTTTTGGGCTGGTTGAAGACCAGACTTGCTGCTGCGTTCTGGATCATCTGCAGAGGTTTAACTGAGCATGCAGGCAGGCCAGCCAGTAAGGAGTTGCAGTAGTCAATGCGTGAAATGACCAGAGCCTGGACCAGGAGCTGGGTCGTGTGTTCAGTCAGGTAGGGTCTGATCCTCCTGATGTTGTAGAGAGCAAATCGGCAAGATCGAGCAACCGAGGCAACATGGTCCTTAAAGGTCAGCCGGTTGTCTACCATGACACCAAGATTCCTGGTAGAAGACGTAGGCAAAAGCATGATAGAGTCAAGCTGCATGCTTATCTGTGGCGGTAAAGAAGGATTGGCTGGAAAGACAATAAGCTCGGTCTTGGACAGATTTAGCTGAAGGTGGCGATCCTTCATCCATGCGGAGATATCAGCAACATGCTGATATTCACAATGAGACGGAGTCGTCAGGTGGGAAAGAAAGGAAAAGCTGAGCATCATCTGCATAGCAGTGGTAGGAGAAACCATGAGAGCTAATGATGCACCGTGTGAGGAGGTGTATAGTGAAAAGAGAAGAGGGCCAAGTACTGAGCCCTGAGGCACCCCTGTTGACAGACCATGTGATCTAGACAATCCCCCTCACCAAGATACTCTAAAGGATCTTCCTGTGAGGTAGAACATAAACCACGAGAGGCCAGAAACTTGAAACTAGAAACATTCAAGACATTCAACAGTCAACTTCTATTGTAAATTAATAGAAAACAGGTCATGTATCTTTAAAATGTCAGTGTAAGAAACATCCAGTCTGGAAAGTATTAGCATGCTGCTCCAGGATAGTACCTGATTTCATTATCATTTTATCTTAATTAATATGATTAAAAATGCAAAAACAATTAAACAAAGTGTAATAGGAGTTCATGTTTCAGCATCAGACAGGGATCTCAGCTGTACTTTAACTGGATGACACTTATGTTATCATTTATCAAATCCTTCTGAAAATGTGATCATTTTCCTGTTGTTAAAATGATAAAGTTCCTGTTCCTGTTGATAAAGTTGTGATTCTGCATTATTTAGAGCAATGTTTTCTATATCTTTTTATAGTAATTACTATAGTTATTAATTCTGGTGCACATGGCCTAAAGATCTCTGAAATTTAAAGTTTTAATTAGAGGAAAATTAGTTTGCATTCACATAAAAAACTGATGGAGACTGATTTTCCATCTTAAATGGGCGGATTTGCTTTTGTTTGGATTTAGTGTTACACTTTTGTGAATCGTGTTTTGTTACGTCTGTTCTGTGGAGTCTTTGGATATATTTATATTTATTATTCTATCTTTTTTTTTTAAAGTTAAATCAATAACTTCCTCTGTGCCTTCAAAAAAAGAAGTTTTTATTTGCTCAAAAAAAGAGGTCATTGCTGCATTCAGTCTCTATTTTTAGATTATATTATGTATGTCATGCCTTCATCCCAGCATGCTCTTATCTATCAGGCTATACCTTCTAAGGAGGATTAACAGGATAACTACGCTACACTTTCTGCTTTGAATCAGCTGCAAAACTACTTGAATCTTGTGGATCTCATCCCATAGCATCACATTATGATCAGATTTTATGATTTTTTTAAATGTGTAGACTGATTGCAATTTGTAAATATTTGTAATTTATTAAATATTGTTTAGTTTTCAACAGTCTTTTCAAGTAAAGTATGAATACACTAAATAATGGTCATGTTTTCTATGTAAAATCAGAATCTTTACAGCAACTCTCTGAAATATATTAAGCTGCAAGTAAAAAGCTCTAAACAATAAAAGCACTCAAGTAATTCAGTTTCATTGCACTGCTGCTTCATCCCCAATTCTAATTATTTTGGTATGTAAGAGAAGCAAAGTTAAAAGTCTGACACATCTATAAACAAGCTGACAGCCCACGAGAGATAACCTTCCTGTCTCCACCAGCCTGTCGCCTCACAGCAAAGATGAGTCTAGTCCCGCCCTCTGAATGTCCCACAGTCTTTGAACAAACCAATATTTCAAAAAAGGTCATTTCATAGCAGTTTTCCAGCTTGACAAAGAGCTTCAACATGCAGCACGACCCTTTCAGTTAACTGTGGTATCGGCTCTGGGTCTCAGACAGTAGGAGGGCCAAACCTCCCACACGCCCTGTGGACTGAGCTGCATCTCAAGTCATTAGCAGAGCAGCAATCAGTCTGCCTGCATGCTGGTGCAACTCTGCAGCGAATAAACCCGGCCGAGCATCTTCAGACAGGAAGCTGAAGAGGCCTGAAGCGAGCTACTGAGTCCTCTGCGCTGCTGTGTTGTGGGTGATTCTCTCCTCCGTAGAGCAAAGCAAACAAGGGGAGAGTTTCCCTCCAGGATCAGTAAGGAATTACACATCATTATTATTTCATTAAGTGTGCCTTTGCATTTCCACCAGGTGTTACACCGACTCATCAGAATCTGGAGGGATGAACAAGTTTCTATTCTTCTCTCATTTGTTAGATCATTAAGCTGTAAGACATAAATGATCCACAGCAGACATTTACTGCTTAATAGTGATCAAATCATTACCTCCACCAAGGAAGTCATGGCTGATGAGGTTTGTTTGTTTGCTTTAGCAGCATTAGGACTTGATGGATAACTGGCACATTAATAGGGATCATTCTGCATCTGTTTCACCTCATGCAGAATGAAGGATTTGGGGAATTCAACCAATAGCACCAAAGGGCTCAGGTTAATGGGAATGAATTGGGATTTGTCTGTTGTTTCATTTCAACACAAAGCAGATCTTTGTCCTCTCAGACTTTTATCTTTTCTGCAGTAAGGGCATCAACAGAAGCAAAAGCAGCTGACAAGTCAGATTGTTCCATGTGGTTCTCAGACTGCAGCAAAGTACTAGACATAGGTTTGCAAAGCAACAGCACAGAAACACCTTCAAGGTCTTACTCAAAAAGTTTTGGATGGATTTGCATTAAATTTTCACCAGAGAAGGCGCAGAGCTGCAACCTTGGAGTTATTCACTTATGATTTCGATCGAGATGTGGATCAAAGTTGTTTTTTTTTCTTTGCTTTTTAAATTCAGCTTTGGCAGAGTTCTGCAGCCTCTGATGCTCTTGATGCTCTGATTTCTGCAGGATTTCTCACTTGTTTGAGGCATTTGACAGAATTGACAATTAATGGAACTGACAACAACATAGATAATGATGTGGGTCCACAGTACAAAACGTACAGTGGGTGGTGTAAAGTGTAAATTATGGGAGGTTAATGTGATAAAAAAAAATGTTGGGATGTTATCTTTTAAAGGCAGATGTGGATTTAAGGCAGGCCTTATACCCATAAAGCTCCACTCGGCAAAGCAAGTTTGTTCAGCACAACACAGCAGCCAGACCAACATTCTGCTGCTACGATACTCGTCAGGACAGGTTAAAAAGAAAAGAAAAAGGCAGATGTGAGAATGAAGACTGAGACTGCAACTGAGTTTTGTTGCAAGTGATTTCAATTGAAAAAGAAGACAACGTTAACCATAAACAGTACTTAAACGGCAGTGTTGTGTTATTTTAAAGCAGGGTGTAATTAGTTTGTTTAATCATTGCTAACTAAAGAATCACTTGCATTTAATGACACTTATTTACATTAACAGTAAATTTTCTTAAAGCCTTTTGCTGATTTCCTCACTGAGGTGCCCCTATCAAAGGCTAATTCTTCATCCTGTCTCTTTTCTGAGTTCTCTCCAGCCAGTAAAAGTCAGTGTGATGTTGACTTTTGTGCTGCTAGCATGTGAAGTTAAGGCTGCTGTAAAGTGATTCACTGAGATGGAGAGAAACAAAGTTGTGAGGTATAGTGTTTCACTCTCAGCAATGTGGATAATAAATGCCACTGTGCAATCAAAATGAGTCAGAAGCCAGGAGTTTTAAACTGAAGGTTATGCACTGCTACTTTAAACCATGACACACACGTATTTAAACAAGGACACAGATTCAGTTCATTTGAACTACCATGAAATCTGACTTCATATTTGTTTTAGATGTTGTCTTTTCTGGTAGCTGTTAGCTTGGCTCATCTATAAGAATTTCTCCCTGAGTTTCCAAACTGAAAGCTCTCCAACTGCCATCTCCTGTAGGTAAGATGCTGACGTTTAAGCCCACAAAAAGAGGGAAAAAAGGAAATTTCCCTTTAAGCCTGGACGGCATTATACAAATACAGTGGTGTCATGATGAGTCAGCATGTACAGTTTGTCCTATCACCTGATTTACCCCCTTTAAGTCCTATTAAGCTTCAGTAGTGCTCACCACTTACTGTGCCTTTGCTGTATGAAAAGCAAAAAGTAAAAAGAAACTTCTGAGCATTTTAAATTGCCCAAGAGTGGTTAAATCTTACCAAACCTTGCATTACATGGCTCGATAACAGACACAATGAAAACACCTCAAAACTGTTTATAAATGAGGACATTGCATCTGACTTGTGTATCTGCATGTTTTACACCAACATGAAGCTTTTTCCAATTAAGCTTGATAGAAATTTGCCTTAATCACAACAGCTGGACTCTAATTTCAGCAGAGGTGGAGACGATTGAGTCAGAGTATGTTTGTTTTCCCTGAAGAAAAATACTTTTTTATGCAATCAGGGCTGATTCTTACAAACACAGAGAGGCTCTCTGTGAGTGCAGCAGCCATTAGCAATCAGAGGCACGTCTGCAGCAGCCTCACTTGAAACACTCACCAGCCTTTCAGCATGGGAATGATGATGTTCTGAAGACACAGGAAACACAACAGAGAGGAAGGAAACAATATAAGACCACAGTGGTCCTTTCATGTCACCAGGTCAGGGAGAGTGTCTGTGAATTGCTCCTAACCGGAGGTTTGGAGGTGCAGATCAGAGGAAGAAAGCTTTTAAAGCTTGTTCAATTGCTATAAATGACGTGCATCCAATTTGTAGTCTATACTTTTTGCCCTTCATTTCTGCAGGTTGAAGTAATTCAGTCAATCCTCCCTTTCCTTTCAGTGAAAGCATCACCACCAACAGCACATACCATCCTCATGTGTCGTCCTTGAACATAAAAACCAGTCATTATACACACATATGTCTCAACCTACTGGGCATTCATTTCCCATGAGAGGCCAGCCACACTGACTCAGGTTTACCTGCATCTCCAGCTCCTGGAGCGGGTAGTTTAGCCTGCAGGGAAGGAGGTCTGCTGGGTTTCAAACACACAACATCCTGCTGCCTCTTCCTGCCTGAACAGTATGATCAGAGCGCACTGCTGTACGAGCAGCCAGAAGCCCACAGAGGAAATGTGAAATGGATAACCTGAAGCCCGGGAGACTGGCCAGAGCTGCCAGTAAAATCACTCCCCCTGCCCTCGCTGGGCTGTGATGTCATCCTCATATCCCTGACACTATCATCCATCCAGCCAGGAAGATTCTCTTTCACTTTGGTGAGTTTTGCTTTTAGTTATTTTTCAGTCCGGTCAGGCAACATTTCCTTCCTTCCACCTTTCTTCTCTCAACCTCCCGCTTTCTTTTTTTTTTTTTTTTTTTTTTTCACCCTCCCGTTTCAGTGAAGGAGGTGGAAATCACCAAAAAAGCAACAAAAAAAAGCCCATCTGGCTTGAATGCCAAGCAAATCTTTGGTTTACTGTACATTAAAAAGAAAACAGGACTCTCTACCAACAGATTTGTTACTAAAAAATATGCAGAAATTCAGGCTTTCACATTAATTTTTACAGACAACATTAACAAACAACTCAAATGAAAATCATGACTTTCCAGGCCTGGAAAATTACATTACATGTCATAATGTGACTGTTAAAATTCTGAAAATATTTTAATTTTCTTTTAACATGAACCAAATCATCGTCAATCAGTATTTATGAATCACTTCCAAATGTGATTTCAGCACCACGGTCAGCTCCATGACAGTTTCTTATTAATACCGAAGGGAAAATAAAACATGTAAACACAGCTACGGGACAGAATAACATCACACACTGAGCTATTAATCATTCAAGCATAAAAAAGGCTCCTCTAACTCCAGGGATGAACCAGTGCTGTGTGGACACACAGCAGACAACTACGAATCTATTTCAAATTGGATCTTTGGCTCTCTGAAGACTTTGTTTGCAGATTGTAACAAAGAGACATTTGTTCTTTCTTGTTCTTTCCAACATAATTTTCCAGTCAGTATCTAAGAAACCCTTCCCAAAGACAGCAGAGTTGACAAGAAATAGAATTTTAGCAGCAACAAGGTGATTCCCAAAGATCTATTTACTGAAAACTTAGCATGTCTCACAGGGTGTCCTTGAAACATTTGAGCAAACGGGACATGTGGAGGACAAAAACAGAAGTGTCAAAACAAAGAAAGTACAGCAGATAAACAAGATCTGAACTCAACAAATCCAGTAAAGACCTGAATCAGGATGTGAGAGATGCATCTGGACTGTCAGTTAATCCATCTACTGTTGGTGAAGCCTCATCAGAAATGGTCTCCATGGAAACGTCGCTGTCAAGAAGCCATTCTTAAGGAAGGGAAACAAGGAGAAAAGGCTGAGGAATGTCACATGACCCAAGAACTGGACTGAAGATCAGTGGAAACGGGTCTGATGGAGGGATGGCTTCTCCCCAGAACCCAGACCTCAACATTAACAAAGCTTTGCAGACCAAATATTCACTTTCAACTTCCTTCAGATTGGACAAACTCAGCTTTTGCCTCATAATGCATTTCCATTTTGTTTGCATGTTTATTCAATTAATGCCCCTCATTCAACAGACATTTAAGAAATGTGCCTCAAGACTTTTGCTCATTACTGTATAGCCCAGTGTTAATGTTATACTGGTTATACAATAGCTAATGGAGAAGTAAATAAACTCCAAATTTAAGAAAATTGACAATATTTGCACCAAAGTTCCAAATGGGATCTTTATTATGTTCAGTTTTATTAATTCCCTTATCCTTCGGAGAAAAGAAGAAAGTTTTCTAACTGATCCGCAGCAGAGACTATAATTCAGCACTAGAGGAGAAGATTTAACCCAGTGTTTTCCAATCCAGGTGCTCAGGACCCCCGACCCTGCATGTATTAAACACATTCCTACTCCAACACACCTGATTCAAATTAATGAACTTCCTCATCAAGTTCTTTGCAGCCATTCATTTAATTCAGGTGTTAACGGGTTACATCTAAAACATGCAGGGCAGGGGGTCCCGAGGACCTGGATTGGGAAACACAGATTAAACCAATTCAATGAATGTGTTTTGAAAAAAGCAGGAGAGTAGCCTATTAAGAAATTCGGGTTGCAAAGACAAACAGCAGAGGGACGTAAAAAACAGGACACCAAGAAGAAGAAGATCAACATTTAGCTCCTGTTTTATGGCACACGAGACAAGACACGGAACAGTCTCAATTATTAAAAATCAACCAGAGAGAAGAAGAGTAACTCCATTTATCATCTGCTGTTTGAAACTAAATGAGACTGCTGGCCTCTTGGTTACCATAGAAACCACCTAAGCAGTAGCTGCTATGCTGCATCACTGTTAAAAAAAATAATAAAAAAAACAGATAACAATTATAATTATTCATTTCTGCTTGTTTCACCATAATCTGCCTGCATTCATCACACCCTTCTTTCTCAGCTCTAATTGGATCACTCTGCTACATCCTTCTATTAGGAAGCCTCTCCTCCTCCTCCTCATCCTCACCTTTCACCTGAACTTTTGATTCAAGCATCTTTAAAAGAATCAAACAGCAGTTGCAGGTATTCATTTACAGGTCTTTACCAATTTTTACTTACCTTTTTTTAATTTCACATACCAGCAAACACATCAAACACACACACACACACACACACACACACACAGCTTCAACAGTTACTGATAAGAGTGATTACATCATTTCTACATGTTCCAAATGTGTGCCTCGTTTTACAGGTTTAGGAGAACACAGATGGAGTGTGTTTTGCGTTTTTCAGCGACATTTTTTTCTTTATGAGTGTTATTGGGATGGAAGTGGAGGAATGTCGGCTTACCCGGGTTGAAATGTGAGCTGAGGGCAAAGCCGGAGCTGAAAAAGGCCGAAGACATCGTCGCGAGGAGCAGCAACATCTTCACAAACCGGCGCTGCAAAAGCGAAAGAAAAACTGCGGGGCTTTCTGGGCAGAAAAGACCGGGCCACACTACTTCAAGCGCACGGCTTCATCGCTCCTCGCGGCCCCTGGTGATTCAGCAACGCGTTGCTTCATTTCTTCTCATCTGCACGTTCAAAGACACCGGAATTCACTAAAATGAGACCTTTTAAATAGTACTAAATAATAATGTTCCTCCAGATCTATCGGGCTGAGACTGTCGCTGCAGGAAAGGCGAGAAGGATGAGGAGAGGGAAAAAAGCGCTCCTTTTCACGCGCCCCTTGACTGCGGGGAAATCGCGTCTTGCATTGACACCTGTGCAAATAAACAAACCAAATCAGAGCCTCGGATTTTGGCTCCGAGCCGCTGGAGCTGTCCGAGGTGCTGACAGCAAGAGCGCCATCTTGCTCCGTAATGCGCCCAAATAGAATTTCTGGAGCGTTTTTGCGCCGTGGCTGCAGGGGGGAGGGGGCGTTTGGAGGCGGCGGATAGGCTATTTATGCTGCTGAAGCATCTTCAGCTGACTGAAACATACAGTGCACAGCTGAGAGGACTGGTTTGAAGCTAAAACAGGCTCATTTTCATTCTGACTCCAGAAGCTGATCCATGATTTGACATGATCTTCAGCTGGATCTCCTGACTCAGTGGAGAAATTTAATAAAAAGCCCACATGAGCAGGCTGTGATGTAACACTGAAGAAAGGCACACAGCAGGACCTGGCTCTCTGGACTATCCTTACTCTAATCCTGTTCATACATGTTGGGTGAGCCCCCACTCCCCCATGCAACAGCATTCATTCTTTCTTCTGACTCCCTCGTCCTCTCTCGCCTCATCCTGTCAGCCGAGGGAGTCAACTTTTCTTTCTGCATCTTACACGTTTACTATGTTTGTGATTCTTCGCCCACGCTGAGCGACAGAGATGTCACAGACTGAGCTGGCAAAACGGGATGAAAACAGATCCGTCTGAGCACAAATACCATCTTTGTCAGATTCTCCATCACTCCTGTTGTACAGCCAGCTCCCTGTTGCACAGATGAAGAGTTATGTAATACATCATATATTATTCAAAGACATACAGTCTCAGTGATTTTCTCAGCAGGAATACAAACAGACCAATGACTTAAAGATACAAATCGCAAGGTCTATGAATGGAAGGAATGAGGCTTGGTTGGCAAACCATAACAAATGTTTAATTAAAAGTGCTCTTTGATTTATTCACGTTCTTTTTCTAACCTTTAGCTCAGTCAGCTGATGGCTGGTTACTACTTAGTTCATTTTTCTACATCCTCCACCTTTGTATGAAACTGTTGTGCAGTTTTGTATAAAATCTTAATGTTCTGGGCATCAAGAACAGACCAGAAACTCAAGTCCCAAAAACTCCTCCAGTAGTGAATTTCCCACCACTTCGATGCACTGATTAAGCTTTGCCAGTTTAAAGTGACAGCTTTTGGCTAAAACTGAAAATTGCAGACAACTGAATATTGACCACAAATCCTACTTGCACACAATTCCAGGCAAGGTTCATTTATTTGTATAGCACATTTCATGTACAAGACAATGACCATATCACAGAGGTATTTTGGGCCTAAACTGTTCTGGGATCAGGAGGGTTTTAAAATATATTCTGTGACTGTCTGGAAATCAGTGTGAAGATGTTAAACCGGTGCGGTGTGTTCATATCTCTCCGTCCTGGTTAAAAAGCCTAGCAGCAGCATCTGGATGAGATGCAGCTATTTAATTCTACAAAAAATAAAACATAATACTATTTTGAGCTTCACAAAATGTCATGTCAAATGACCTACAAAGATTACACACATACAAAAAATTAAATAATGCCTTATAAACGTTTAGCTAATATTGTCTAAATTTCAGATTTAGACTGAACTACTAAATTAATTTAAGATAACACTGAAAATTAAATACAGAAAATAAAATAAAATTTAATCTGATTCAATTAAAAATTACAATGAAAATATACATGAGGTTTGTATCAGACATGCAACAACCTCATGAGAACATAATAGACATTACTGTACCAAAGGAAGTTTGTAGAAGAATTTAAGCTGGTTTTATACTTAATTTAAACGTTTTAAGTGTTCAAAAACAAACCAGAGTGGAGGCAACATGTAAGGAGACAGCAGCTTCTTATATTCAGATTTGACTGATTTAAATACAACCTCCCAAGCAGCTACTCAGATGTAGCTTTAAAAACAAACTTTTTAGCTTAACATAAATTTTGACACTTGAATTAGATCAAAATAACATTAAAAAATCTTAAATGTCTTAAAGTGAAAACAACCAGAATCAGCCAAAAGAAGAATTCTAGTCAAAGAGGTGATGGCTGTGAGACAAAGACGAGGATTTTCTATTGAGCAGCAGGTGAGTTTGAACATTTATCCATCTTTAGCTGACCGTGACCCACTGCTGGAGGAAACTGGAGCACCCAGAGGAACTATTTTATAAAATGGTCTTGGATTTATGCTTCCACATATTCTATTTATTTATTTATTTATTTATTTGTTTATTTATTCCAGCAGCCAGCATCTGATAATTAATTCTGCTTAAAGTTGGAGTACCAGCCTGCTCAAACATTGTATAGTTGTTAGATTATTTCCATATCAAGTTAACATCATCACACAGCTCTTGCACATGAGCAGACACAGAAACTGTGAGTTGCCTTTAATCAAACAGAATTATGGGCTTAGAAAAATCAGGCACTGAGCCTTATTGGCTTGTAGGTCCAGGCATGGAAATCATTGCATCATTAATGAATCATACAGCACAAATACTGTATATTTTCTGTAACTTCGTGTAGCTTTAGAAGCAGTGACTCAAAGAAAGGGAACTGATGAAGAAGATGGATGAAAGATGATGACAGTGTGCAGTTTTACATGTTGCTCAAAGCCTCACTCTGGATGCTGGAACCATTCAGTGAGCATTTATGACCAATGGGAGCTTCTTCATTTGTTTTCTTTTTGCACAACCGGGAACTCAGAGCTGAACGACGAACCTCAAGTCTAAAGCGACAGAGAACCAGCAGAGTATAACCTCAGCTCCAAGTTAGACCTGACCCTTCGTCTGTACATTTAGATGCATTTAATCTTTGTCTATCAGCACAATGTCTGGACAGGATGCTTTGATACATCTTTTCTTTTTTTATGAGATTAGATTTCCCCAACAGGAATCTTCACTCACTGTCTTCCCTTTTCTTTACTGTCTCTCCCTCCTCCTCGTCACGTCATATTTTGCTCTCTGAAACATTGTGTTGCATGTCTACCGTTTCCCTGGAAACAGAAAAGAGAGGATAAGATGGATTTCAGTAGAGCAGAGAGAGCTTTCCAGTCACCTCACATCTTCCATCAAACATGACAAGTTTTAGGCCAGCCACACTTCATCTGTGTATCTTTGTGTTTGTTTTAATCAGAAGAAAGAGGCTAAAAAACGTGTTGGGGAAAGCAGAAATCAAATTACATCCAGTCCGGGGGGCGGGGGGACGTGTAGACTTTGGGTCCAGCTGGAACAGCTTCCCGTGGAGCCCTTCTCTCTGCACCCGGACAGCTGTGCAGACCGAGTTAGCCCTCTCTAGTTTCAGCGGGGGGCTTGTAAAAAAGAACAAATCGGCCTCAGCTTGGAGCCAATCCAGCAGCCTTCTGTCAGATATATATATAAAAAATATAATAATTTCTTCTGCTGAGTCAAAACATGTCATGATTTTTGGGAAACTTGTCAGATGACGGATAGATATCTTTATGTAAAAAAAAACAAAAAACAACCCCTCATCACATTCACATTTACATCAACCAACACTTTCGCTTTGATTTTCACATCATGACACATGTTCACATTATTTTTTGGCTATATATTTTGAAGATATCAAATGTATTTTAAACTTAGGTTAAGATATAAATAATGCAACATGAAACACAGTGACTTTAATAATATTATACAAGATCACTGAATCTGTATTACAATTGAGTATCTGAACGAGGTTCCTGTAATGATGTTTAAGATCCCGCAGGTGTCATGATTGAGCAACACAGTGACAAAGTACCAGCACAGTATCAATACAGTTTGTGTAATGTTAGTGATGTTACACCTGACACAAAAGCACCGAAGCCTGCGTCGAGTAAGTGGGGCGGGTCCAATGAAGCCCGCATCGAGGCCCATATAATTTATATATATGTCTGTGTGGGTATACATATACACATACATATACATATACATATATATATATATATATACACACATATATATATATATATATATATATATATATACACATACACACACACACACATATATATTAGTGCTGGGCAATGATTAAAAAATTAATTGTCATGTTAGGTGCAAAGATCCTTTTTCCTACTATGTGAAGACGCAGGAAATTCTACAGTCTGCAGCTCCGGAGCAACAACTGGCTCTCTGCACAATGGCTCTTTATATATATATATATATATATATATATATATATATATATATATATATATACATACATATATATATACATATATATAAATAAATATAAATTTCACAATATATAAGAATGACAAACAATCAAAATATGTACCTATATAAAATCTACACATACAAGATTAAAAAATTATAGGAAAAACATAGATAAAAAAGGATGAACCTGAGCAGTCAGTGCAAATTCTAGTAAATGTTTGGGACAGAACTCACAGTATTTGTTTCCAAACAATACTCTCTGCCCATAGATGCTTCTGTTGTGTTCCCGGCTCTGGTGTGTGGCAGCGGTGGGCGTGCCTGTTGCCTTGGCTACCGGATCTTCACCTGCAGCGCATTCTGCAATCAAGCAGCTCATATTTAAGGACTGCTCAGCCATCAACTCATCGGCAGATTGTTACCTAACCTGTGGTACAGGTCTCGGCCGTTTGTATGTTCAGACCACCACTTCTAGCCTGTTTACTTAAGCTTATCTTCTTTGCTCTGTTGCCCTGCCTGCCCGCCTGTCTGCCAGTCCGCCTGCCCGCCTGTCTGCCAGTCCGCCTGTCTGCCAGTCCACCTGTCTGCCAGCCTACCTGCCTGCCAGCTTGCCTGAACTTCTCCTCCATCCTTTGGTCTCCTTATAGATAAATCTTTCATCCACTGCACTTCAGTGTCTGCGCTTGGATTCCCATTCTCCACCCGAGATCACTAACAGCTTAACATGAATGGAGGGTGTTGGACATCAGACTTCTATGATGTCACAAATGTTATTTATTTTATTTTCATTTTACTCAACTGTACTACTTCTTATTTACTTATTTATTCATTAATTTATTGGGCTTAGCGTGTACGTGTATTGGTGTGTGCATGTGACTGTGTGAAAGTTTTCATTGAGTGCTTTTATTCCTATGCTTTTTATCATGTAAAGAACTTTGTGTTGCCTATGGCATGAAAAGCGCTTCATAAATAAAGTTAGATTTGATTTGATTTGATGAAGGCAGTGTTAAAAATTTGTATATAAAAAATGGCTCACAAATGAACGGCTCACAGCTATGAATCGGTTCCCATCGTTCATTTAAAAGAGTTGTTCAAAAGAATCGATTCGTTCGTGAACGTCACATCTCTATCACGCATCAAAAGATACTGTCAGAAATTCCCAAAATAGTTAAGAAATACATTAAATTTATTTTTGTTTTGGGACACACCTCCTTTTATTAATGTACAAAATAAAAACAAAAGCTAAACTTTGCACAAAAAGTAAGGAGAATTTAGTTTGGTTGATTTCTTCTCTCCCCTTTAATAATACTAACTGGTGTTGTATTATACTTTGTTAGAAAGTCTGATCAGTTATCTTAACAATGAGGTAGAACTTGTAAAAATAGTGCTTCTTTGGAATGAACAACACAGCTAAACGTGTAGGTTGTGCTCCAGAAATGTGCCAAAATCCCCTGAAATATTCACATGATGAAAGTTGGACCTGATTGATTAAAATATTTTCAGTTGACTAAGATCTCAAAGGCTGATTGTTGTTGTCATGGCAGGTGATTGTATTTTTCTGTTGCGAATAATGGTGAAAGCTGTTTCTTAATCTGTAAGTACATGTTGCATTCTGCAGGGTTTTTCGTGTCTCTCTGGGTCTTTTCAGGTCTAGTTTCCCTACACTGCATGGTGGGAATTACATTTCTCGATGATTTGACTGCAGCTCACACACAGTGACAACAGAAACAGCTTTGCATGTTCACACATCATTAGGAAGACATCTGCAAAACTGTAGCGTGATTATCCAGCTAATATGCATCCGTGAAATGTGATGTCTGAGCTGAAAGAGCCTTTATGGAGTCAGTTTCAGTTAGACTCCAACACTCACCTTCATCACTCACTTCAGGCATCTTAATGGGATTAATTATTCTTTCCATCATGTCAAAGGTTTTGTTTTTGTCAAGCAGTGGGACTACTGATTATGGAAAGATTAGGGTTGTTACTCCTCAGTCCTCAAGCAAAGCGACACCAACATGACGTGTTATCACACTATGAAAAGAATACCAAACCTTCATATAATTACATAACTTTACGTATTTAAATGTTTGATTAAAAAAAACTTACTCATTCACAGTTCACCTGATGGTAAGATTAGAGATGGTGAACATGACAAATAACACAAAATGTCCCATTTTAAACCAAGAGTTACTAAAGCCAACAAAACACCCGTGTGCATGACTAATGTTAGCATAACGTATGTAGCACATAGCTGTAAACTCACTTTAAGAAGGTTCTATTAACTGTAAAATGTCAGTTTGTTGTGCCATGCAACAGTTTTTTGGAGGATTTGTGTCCAAACTAAACAATCATGGTGAGTATTTTTTACTTACTTAATCACAGCTGCAGGTCTGAGCTGCAGACTAAGCAGTGCAGCCACGCTGAAAAGATGGCGGTTAACTTCAGCTACACAAACTGATAATGTGGCACGTTTTCACAGGGTTGTGAAAATCGTTAGTCGCTTTTTTAAGTCGCTAGAGAGGTCTGAAAACTCGCTAAAAATAGCGGGAAAGTTGCTAAGTTGGCAACACTGGGTCAGACTGTGGCCGAAGAATTAGAAGAAGAGCGACCACTGACGTCACTGTCCTGCGCCGCCTGGGATGGCCAATTCAAATTGAATTTTGCGGGTTTTGCAGGGAGACATGAAAACGAAAAAGCAATGTCCTTAACGTTTTCTTTTTAGTTGTGTCTTAAAAAGAGCAGTTTTGAAGCTGAAAATAAAACAGTTGGGATGATCTATTATTAAGTTTATTTATGAGTCAAATAATGCAGCTATGACCTTGAAATGAAAAAGTTTTCTGCTATTTTATTTTTCAAATTTGACATTTCAAATTGAATTTTGGTACCTATTTGCTGGGGCATGGAAAGCTTCAGCCATCTTAGCAAACCGTAATCATCCTTTAATCATTCTGTTTTTTAAGGGTGCAATCACACCAGCATAGTTCGCTAGATTCGGTCCAGTTGGTGACTCGGTCCAGTTGGTGACTCGGTTCAGTTGGGGGTGCAATACTCTTCCGGACCGAGATTGTTTTCATGCTGTACTTCTTTAACAAATCAGATCTTTTAAATAACATGTTCCACTTTCCACCAGGGGGGCATTGCTCCAAGATTTAGTGAAGGAAAAGACGAGGGACATTAAAAATACGTCAAGGCCATGCACTGTACTGTGATTGTGTAAAAATAACTCAATATATGCTTAAGAAATCAACACATTCAACCTGGAAAAGGTTGTTTGTGATGGTTAAAGCTAGGGATGGTCCGATCCGATCCACTGGATCGGTATCGGGTCCGATCCAGGTCAAAATGACTGGATCGGGCATCGGATTTTTTTATTAGAACCCGTCCGATCAGATCCATAAGCCCAAACTATCTTTGGGGGGGAAAAAAAGTCATACATCTTAACTTGACTTTGCGCGACCTGCCGTAACAAAGGGGAGCTGCCCGTTACCATGGTTGCCATGTGCCTGTTTTCCTCACGTGAGCAGCAGAAGCCAGCAGATCTGTCGTCATGTCTGCTGTGTGGAGTTACTTTGTGTTAACGGAGGAGACAACCAACATATTTTGTTTTCAGTGTTTACAAACAGTTCAGGAGAAGCACTATTTCTGTTTACCCTTGCTTCTCTGTTTTTGATTTGGTGCAGCAAATCAGATGCATAGCCTAGATTTTTGTTATGACTTTATGTCTTAAGAAGCCATGTTTAAGTTACCAGTACCTATATTATTATAGTGATGATGCTATTATTTTATGTTAATTTAGAAAATTATTTATGCAGGTTTACAATGTCATTGATGCATAAGGTGATTTTTCTTTTGACTGGGATTATTTTATTCAATTTAAATATTTGCACTAAGTTGCACTTTTACTTCAAACATTTGAATGGGGCAGCTAGGTCTGTTGTGTTTACAAATGCTGCTATATCAGATGTGAGCTTATAAGTTTTAATAAAGCCACAGCAGTTGCACATGACTTCAGTTGTCACATATTTTCTTTCTTTCTCTAGGGGACCAGAATAGTTGTTGTACAGTGAATTAGGTGTTTTTTAGATGTCAGTATCAAACAAATTACATCCACGACATATTGTAAACAGCGTTTAGAGTGACAAAAAGAATCGGATCGGTATCGGCCGATCCTCAAAGCTGCAGTATCAGTATCGGTATCGGATGTGAAAAAGTGGTATCGAGCCATCCCTAGTTAAAGCATCAAATAATGTGAAAAATCTGAATGTTAACTCCTGTTTACAAGAGAAAAGCAACTGTTTCTGCACAAATGTACCAAAAATATATTTATAATTTGCATGAAATGGCCCTTTAAAATACATTACATTGATATTCAGCTTCCTCTGCCTACTTGGGTCCAAAATGCCGACACCTTCTTTGTTTTTAAGACAAATCTTAAAGTGTCTTCGATAAAGCTTATATTTAATTCACCACTTATTTCACCCTGTTTATTTTAAAGTTTTATTTATTCATATTTTATACTTATGCTCTTTGAATATTTACAGGTTGTTTTATGGTGGTGTTTTGTTGTTGCTTTATGCATTTTGTGAAGTGTTTGAAAAGTGCTATATCAATAAAGTTGTTTAATTTTCATTTGTTCAGTCTTCTCAAACTTGTTATTTAACACACAAACACTGGCTACATGTTAATAATGAGAAACACAGCTACTCAACTTTGTACACAGCTGAATACCAAACATTTGAAGATATTTTTCAAACTCAAGTTTTTGGTTTTAAGTCATTTAAAGCACGAAGTCAGTCTGCAGAGGAAAGTCTAGTATTTAGTATTTAGGCTGATCTCAGATTCTCAGGATTGATACACAGTAGGAATCAAAACTCATCACAAACACTGACAAGCTTCAGTAAGCCACTAGAATGTTGTTTTTTAGTGAAAACTAAAGAACAACATTCTAAAGGCTCAAAGAACATATTTTCAGAGCTGAAAACAAATTCTGGCAGACATCAAAGCCAGCTATACAGTAACTATCTGAACTATAGCTGATGTACTTACAGCTGCTCTGCACATGTTAGCAACTAGCATGTGCTGATAGCTGATGTACTTACAGCTGCTCTGCACATGTTAGCAGCTAGCATGTGCTGATAGCTGATGTACTTACAGCTGCTCTGCACATGTTAGCAGCTAGCATGTGCTGGTAGCTGATGTACTTACAGCTGCTCTGCACATGTGAGCAACTAGCATGTGCTGATAGCTGATGTACTTACAGCTGATCTGCACATGTTAGCAACTAGCGTGTGCTGATAGCTGATGTACTTACAGCTGATCAGCACATGTTAGCAACTAGCATGTGCTGATAGCTGATGTACTTACAGCTGCTCTGCACATGTTAGCAGCTAGCATGTGCTGATAGCTGATGTACTTACAGCTGCTCTGCACATGTTAGCAGCTAGCATGTGCTGATAGCTGATGTACTTACAGCTGCTCTGCACATGTTAGCAGCTAGCATGTGCTGATAGCTGATGTACTTACAGCTGCTCTGCACATGTGAGCAACTAGCATGTGCTGATAGCTGATGTACTTACAGCTGATCTGCACATGTTAGCAGCTAGCGTGTGCTGATAGCTGATGTACTTACAGCTGATCTGCACATGTTAGCAACTAGCATGTGCTGATAGCTGATGTACTTACAGCTGATCTGCACATGTTAGCAGCTAGCGTGTGCTGATAGCTGATGTACTTACAGCTGATCTGCACATGTTAGCAACTAGCATGAACCTAATTTTTTCTGCCCAGCAGCATTTGTTTGTGAGTGTATGACACAAGGCCAGTAAACCTGATTACCTGCCTGTGGTGACGCTGACAGGAGGCCCTGCCCATCGCTCTGACATGGTTCATCTCTGCCATGGTTGTTTCTAATCAAAGTGGTGAAACAGCTGAGGTTTTCAGCCTCCTCTTCCTCACCTTTGAAGGATTGCAATTGATGTGAAGTCAGTTTTAATAGCTGAACAAGCCTTTAGAAACAGTTTATTCTGATTGAATTGCTGTGTGGCCTAAATATCATGAAAATAACCGTCAATCTCTATATTATTATTTTTTGCAGCTTGCTTTTATAATTGTGAATTTTTAATAGTTTTATTCTGGTATGTTAACTGCTCTGTAAAACTCTTTGGGTTGCTCTTATGATCTTATATTGATAAAGAGCTATATAAAAAAAGTTAACTTGAATAATAAATTATTGTTGGAAAGTGACAGCAAATGTTCCAGATTTATTAATTTAAAAGAGCCAGTGTTTTATACATGGCTAAACACTGTGTGCAATATGGGTGGATATGGTGCAGGGGGTGGTGGGGTTTGGTGGGTACTCCTGTGCTAACCTTTAAAACAGAAAGAAAGAACTGTACTTGTGTTGATTGGCTGATCATTGGTCTTTTGTGTTTGTGTGTGTGTGTGTGTGTGTGTGTGTGTGTGTGTGTGTGTGTGTGTGTGTGTTTATGTGTGTAAAATGAGTCAAGTTTAAAGCTTATCTTTTCTCTGCCACAAAAAGGACTTTTTGTGTTAGCTTTAAATTCTGTAAATAGAGTTTTGTTTTTGATCTTGGAAAGAGCTCAAAGCTGTTTTGTAATGGTTGCCAGACACCTAAGAATTCCTGTATTTCACTCCCTGTTTCTAATCAAAGTTACAATGATTGTTAGTGCATTCTATTGATTAGTCACCGTACACTATCTTCTGTCTTATCTTGGCAAATAAAGATTTCCTGGATACGCCTCTGCTGTGAAAGGGGAAAACTAACAGCTGTTAAAGATGTTGGTGCTCAACTTAAACTGAACCTTCTTAAATTATTAATGAAGCTTGCTGAACAAATCTGCTCAGAATAAACTTGTGCAACTTTCACCAAAACTAAAAAAAAAAAAAACTCAATCCCTGCACACCAAGATGTTAAAGCACTCTTCTGGTTCAGTTACTTTCACAGACCTTATAAGGGGTGTCGTCCCAGTTAAAATGTGTACAGTGGCATCCCGTCTGGATCAGGAAGTGCCAAGAGGATGGCACCATTGGGAATAGCAAGACAGATGCAAGGCCACTGGTGGTCGTTTCCACCCTGAGAAGGTCAGGCCTCGGTTCTGGTGAGTAGCAAAGGACATGTAATATGTAGGCAATGGTAAACAGGAGGGTCGAGGCAGTAACTTGTAATGATTTCCAATATGTCAGTGCTGTTTACTTGTTTTCTATCTTGGTGTTAACAGGTCAAAGTGGTAAACAAGTGTTTTCTGTTAAGAACTTGTAGACTCAAAGCTGAATGGTCCTCTTTCATCTGTACAATGAGGAAAATGTGTATATTAAAAGAGTTGAAGTACAAATCATTGAGGGGTGTTGGGGAGAGGAATGATGAAACAAACCATGAAAATGCTGCAACACTCGGCTTTATGTTTAGAAGCTTCACTGGCTGCATTTTGTTTTCTGTTTAAAAACAAACTCGCTGCATCTAGCCTGCAGGGAAGGCCGTCTCTGTTCAATCACAATGCTAAATCTACTGCAATGACTTCTAGAATGACACACCCTCTGATATCAGCCATGACAGACATCAAGAGGGGGCTCCACAACAGCCATGATCTGGACCAGCATGACTAACACAACTATGACAAATCAGCCCACCCGGTTTTGGAGGCTGAGATGATTTAAAGCAATAACTTGGACAATACCAAGAAGTGAAAAGAGCAGGTGCTTCTTATTATTATTTAAATCAGGTGGAAAATAATCTCTCTCGAGGTCCTTTTGATCTGTACAGCTTTAAATTACAGAATAGACAGTAGCAAAAAAGGAAGAAAGAAGTGGGAGAAGTAAGAGAAAAATAAAATGTGATTACTTCAGTCCTCAGATAAAACCTGCTGGAAGCTAAAATAACTCTTAACCCTTTCCTTCATCTTCAGACAGAGACTGAGGTTAGGATTTCTTATTTCATCTGAAAATAAACCATTAAACTGCATCTTTTATCAAAATAAAATTCCCCCAAATATATTGCGTCTCCACCAACAGAACAGTGGGTTAATCAGCAGAAGGCAGAACAAACATGAAACACACAGAGAAGCTAAACTGACAAGATTTGAAAATAAAGCTAAATAAAGTGTCTATCTGCCATATGAAGTAGCAGCTGGACAAAAGCTTTATGTCACAACTCAATCAGATATTATTATTTCCTAAACTTAACTAAATATGTTTGGTTTGTTTATAAATTCAAACAAAAGTGGAAAAAAGGAGGAAACAATGCAAGAATATGAGAACAGTTTCCTGTGTGCCTCCTTCAGATATCAGCTTTATCAACCAATAAACAGCAGTCTTACGCTTCTTATTGGCTGATAAATCTGATGTTTATGAGTGATTCCAAAGCTTTTTGTTCATATGTCGAAGAATAATGAAGGAATCTAAAACATGAGTCATGCAGAAATACTGTGAATGCAGTGAAAAAAATTCTAAAAGAAAAAGGTTTCGCACAAGTGGGGAATTGGGAAAATAGTATAATTTAATTTATTTTTGGTTCCCCTCCAGCTCTTGATGAAAATATGTGACTCTTTAGAAACTGAAATATTTATATGCTGGAATGCTGGCGTGTACAAGTCTGGCCTAAGTCTTTGTAAGAAAACTGCAGCCTTCCAGGAGCTTAGTCAACAATCTGTAATTAAACAAGTGCATTTGTGTGCAGTTCTCTCTCTGTGTGTGTGTGTGTGTGTGTGTGTGTGTGTGTGTGTGTGTGTGTGTGTGTGTGTGTGTGTGTGTGTGTGTGTGTGTGTGTGTGTGTGTGTGTGTGTGTGTGTGTGTGTGTGGTTAAACAGTAGTCACCGACTTAGTATAGCATCAACAAACTCATGCTCTTACCAGACCTTGTGCTGTGTGCATCAGTCATTTGGGTATGTTCCATTTTTACATCTGGACAGCCAGATGAGTCATCATGAGGCATCATCACATGCTTTCAGTGTGTCTGTCTGGTGTAGGGGAAGCTTCTCAAATGGGTTTCTCTTAAAACAGCAGCCTGCTGCTGTAACTTGTTTCTGACGGCTGAGAACTACAACAATATGTTGCAGGTTGTGTGTGAGCTGAGGTTTAGCTTTGTCTCTATAGGAAGAAATGAATAAATTAATATTATATATCAAGCTTTTAATCAAAGAATTCATTCTTGTATAAAACACCCACTGAAAACCCACCTGGATACACTGAAGGCTTCTTCTGAGGGAATTTTAGGGTAAAGGGAAGATTTAGGGTTTAGGGCAGGGCTACTCAATTCGGTCCTACGAGGGCCGCAATCCAGCAGGTTTTCCATGTATCCCTGCACCAACACACCTGAGTCAAATTAATGAGTCGTTGTGTAGAACCTGATTGGCTGTTAGAGCCACCTAATTTGACTCAGGTGTGTTGGTGCAGGGATACATGGAAAACCTGCTGGATTGCGGCCCTCGTAGGACCGAATTGAGTAGCCCTGGTTTAGGGAAGATAAATAGTCAATATACCTTTATGTGTGTGAGCTCATTAGAGATGGCAGTCATGCATTAACTGTGACCTCAGTGACGAATGAGGAGGTGCTCATGTGTGAGTCATGAAGACGATTTAATCATCTGATGTCATGTTCAAGTGCAGCAGGCGTTCGGTGCACATGTTCAAAAAGAAGAGGTCATCGGGAAGTCCTTCATGATGCTGCGTTAGGATGGTGGAGAAATTAGACTGAGTAGGAGTATTTTACATAGCAATATTAGGAGAAGATAGACAGATATCACAATTTAGCTAATTATGCTATAAGGTTAATTTTATGTCAAAATTCTGCCTCAGCATCTCAACTAAGCCTAAATTTTGAAATAGAGGGTTTTTCTGTATCATATAGTTGTAAACAAGCTTTATCCTCTTTATCAACAGAAAACCAAGACCAAACGTTTGTCTTTTAACTTCACCAACAGCTTAAAGAATGAAAAAATACATATAAATAGATCAAATGTTGCAAAAATGTTTAGTTTTATTAGAGTGAAAGTTCAGTTATTTCATTAAATAAATAGAAGATTAGAAGAATTAACTAAAACGAAGTGGCAGATTTTATACATTTTTTATGTCGAATCAAAAAATTGAAGCAGGAAAATTTTGATTTTCTGTATAAAATGAAAAATCATGTTCATATTAACAGAACATGCTACTCAGAATATATTATAGGCGTGTTTAAGCCACAGAATCCAGTCAGTGTTGTTTTTTAAGTGCTTTGAAAGAGATTTTAACATAAATCTGTCACATTTTATAATAGGATTCTCTCACTCACTTTTTATTTAAATCTTTCTAAATATGTACTAAAAACCTTTATGTATGCATTAAAACATTCAAACTACTAATGAAAAAGAAAAATTCATGAACCACCCATGGGGGTCCCAGGATAAGTTCATGGGGTCGACAAATCGTAAGCGCCCACACTTATCAAATAACTTTGTGATTTTTGTTAAATTTGTCCAAATTAACATGTTAAATTGAAGTGATTAATTTGTGAAATTAACACGTTAATTTTTGTAAAAAATCTAAATTTAAATATCTCGGAAAGAGAAGCTGATTTGGGGCATGTAGGTGAACCAAATCCACCAAAACCCACTTTATTCTGCTCGCGAACCACTGACTTATAGGATCAGCCCTTAAATCAAAAACAAGAGAAGAAGTAAAATTATTTGTCAGGCTGATAAAGATTTGTCTTTAACAGGTACATTTTGAGCATTGGCTGCAGTCCCCTCAGATTCCCACTGATGAGGAGGCAGAAATCCAGACTGCAGGAAAAGATGGATGCATCAGCTGCAGGGGTGAAGACCCACATTCTGCACTGTGCTGCAGCTGCCTGCTATCACCACTGAGGGTCAGCAGTAAATAAGCCTTCATACCTGAGGGAGACACTCAAACCGCCTGGTTCATGCATTAACTGACTGCTTAATTAACAGAAACTGCACCTTCTTCAACAATCTTTTAAGCTGTGATGACACCAGATGAGATTAGCACAACACAGATGTGTGTTGGTGTGTAGTTAGAGGTACACGTTGCTCCGTGGGAATTATAGGGCATAACATAGAGAATAATTTCAGCTTCAGATTTTCTTTATTTTTTCTTGCTTTAATATGTAAACAAATGTTTATTTTATCTTCATCAATAGAAAAAATGTTTCACTGCAGCAGCTGTGTGTTATATCTTCATCTGGGTGGGACTGCAGGGTCTGTTGTTATGAAAGCTTCCACTCTGAGACAGTTACCATGGTAACTGACCATGCCAACCCATGCGGCATGCGGGTAGGTTTTCTTCAACAAACTCCTGCTGATGCTGAAGCAGCTGTCTGAGAACTCGTTAATACAGCTGATATTCATTTTCAGCTTTAAATTGAAATTCTAATTAACCCATTCATGCATCCCAGAATAAATCTAAATCTAAGTTATCAATCAACATTATTAACCATATTATTATATTAGTTGTGTGCTAAGAAGTTCCTGGTTTTGTAGATGGCTTTTTATGAGCTTCTGGCAGGCCTGATTTAGTTCACACTCAACCCGTCACAGATGGCGCGTGCAGGAGTAGCTCGTGAGCAAAATGAATTTTGGAGCGCCCTCTGCTGGAGTCCAGAACAAATTACAGCAAAAGGTCTCTAGTAAGAGTAGACATGAAGTTTTTATTGTAGTTCAAATGTTAAACTTTGCAGTAAAAAAGTGAAAGTCCTGTTGGGCATGCCAGGTTGCTGCTCTGAAACATTTATCATTCTTTACTGTAGATACTAATCACTGCGAGGTTTATAATGTGTTAAACTCAATAATTCTGTTTATGGAAAAACATCCATCAGTAGGCAGATTTCTGAATTTCTTCATTACTTATCCTTGGTTGGGCCTACCTTTTAAAGGTAAATCCAATAATTATGGATCCTAATGCATCATTATGTTACAAAAAAGAGATCCCAAAGTCTTTATTCAGTCTTGTGTTAAGCCTGGTGGCATCCCCAGCAGAAGAGAAGGTCACCTGATCTTTTATTTTTTCCTACTTCTTTTTTTCTTTGTTCCACGGGAACACACAGTGGGATTAATGTTGTACAGTGGATAAACACATTTAAGGGAGCTCAAAGAGAGGTGGTGTGCATGATCGTATGTGGGCCAGTCTAGGCCGAAATACCAGAGCCAATTTTAGTCCCAGTCCACCCCCGAGTGTGACCGACATAATTTACACCCTGTTTCGGACATATAATTTAGTTTCATTAAGTTCTTATATGACAGTCTTTGCAGAAAGCAATTCATTAACTGCTTGAGTCTTTGAAATATAGACAAAAACAATGCAAGCTGAGTTTATTTAAAGGAAACTTTGGCACTTTTTCTTAAAGTTGTTAAAGGAATTTTACCATTTTGTGCCTAGAACTATTTCAGTTCTATCATGATACCAAGTTGACATTCCAAGTATGTATTTGCAAAGTTTGGCTTCATGTTGACCCTGCTGTTGTTTAAATGCAACTTCTACTTAATAGATTTACAATAAACACTGTGTACAACCTTCACGTGTTGTTACTAGTTTACCTTGAAACATTTGCACAAGATTAAACTTAAAATATCAATAACTGCTGAGCAAATTTTCCTTAAAGCAGAACTACATACTTAAACCACCTTTTAAACCAGCGATCCACGACCCTGGTCCTCAAGGCTCACGGTCCTGCAGGTATTAGATGTTTCCCTGCTGCAACACACCTGATTCAGATTAAATGGATCGATAAGCTCTGCACAAGTCTGCTGTTGAGCCATGAATCTGAGTCAGGTGTGTTGAAGCAGGTCTGCAGGATAGTGGGCCTTGAGGACCGGAGCGGTTTTAAACGGCTAATTGCCAAATATGAAAGTCATTCTGCAGAAGTGACTTTCCTTTGATTCTTATATTTACAGTGGATCAATAAACTTTTCTCATTCATTATCCTCATAAATAAAGAAAAATGATGAATTGGTCAGTTTTTTTTTCTTAATAATTTAATATTTGTGACAATAATAAAGCAATAATACAAAACAGGACATAAAGTGACATCAGCTGTTTAGCGTATCAATAATCATGATGTTGATCAGTCTTTTTTTACCTCATGGTTACAACCTGCTGGGTTGAATTAGTTGTTATAAGGCATGGAGCTAAATCACTGTTAGAGTAACTGAAGGTGCTTTAGCTTTAGGATCAAACGGTAACATGTTCCAGCCCACAAGCAGGGTGCTGGTGGTCAGTGGGAAATTATTGCTCTAAATACATTTTGAAAGTTCAACTGAATCATGACTCAGAGTGCCTCAACATGACCCCTTTATCCTGATACACATACAATAAATACGTTTTAATACTTTATTATTGAACAGGAAAGAAAAGGAGTTTTATGAAAAGCTTCGGCATGAGAACCAGTCGCTTCCTCGTGATGCCGTTTGGTCTCTGGCCTGGTGAAAAACCCACTTATCTGCCTTAGATGGAGGCAGGAATAGCCGAAAATAGTGCTAATTTAGTGCTGCTAGAGGAGCACCATTTAAGTAAACATGATACAAAAAAGGCTAATTTTGTATTGGGTGTATTTAGTTTAATGGCAGGTAGAGCATGGCACACTTAAGCTACAGTTTCTACCCCAAGTGGAATCTCATGTGTCGGTTTAAACTTCCTTGTTGGGTAAACTCTTGACCACAAACGCCACAACCGAAAGGTTTCTCTCCGGTATGAACCGTAATGTGCGAATCAAGGTGCGTTTTCCGAGTAAATTTTTTGCCACAAAAGTCACAAGAGTGCGGTTTGTCTCCCGTGTGAACCGCCATGTGCGTCGCTAGATATGTTTTTCGGTTAAATCTTTTACCACAAACCTCACAGCCGAAGGGTTTCTCCTCTGTGTGGACGATCATGTGAGTCCTAAGATGCGTCTTCCGTTTGTAACTTTTACCACAAACATCACAACTGTACGGTTTCTCCCCCGTGTGCACGGCCTTGTGCGCCCTGAGACTCGTCTTACGGTTAAATCTCTTACCACAAAGATCGCAGCCAAAAGGTCTTTCTCCTTTGTGGACGATCATGTGAGTCTTCAGGTTATTCTGATGTCTTGCTCTTTTACCACAAATGTCACACACGTATGGCTTCTCTCCTGTGTGTATCCTCATGTGCGTCTTCAGATTGTGCTGATGTTTAAATCTTTTACCACATACGTCGCAGCTAAACGGCATCTCTCCCGTGTGGATTCTCATGTGGATCTTAACGTCGTGCTGATGCTTAAATCTTTTGCCGCAAACATCACAGCCAAAAGGCTGCTCTCCTGTGTGGACTCGGATGTGGGATTTAAGACTAAACTGATCTCTAAATGTTTTACCACATTCCAGACAACCAAACTTTTTCTTTCCCGTATGAACTCTTGCATTTTGTGTCACTCCAGAACATTTCTGAGCAAGCGAACAGCTGGAGGTTTTTCCCGTGTTGCGTCTCATGTGTCTCTTCAGAGACTGCTTGTACAGAAACTGTTTTCCACACTCTGAGCAGCTGAAAGGCTTTTTCACAGCTTTACATCCCACATCACTATTTACACCTGACTCAGGTGCCCTGCTCGGTTTGCCGTCACCATGTGACAAAGGTTGCTGCCATTCCCCCTCCTCTTCATCATCATCATCATCCGTATCAGTGATGTCGGTCTCAGAAGAGCCTGAAATTTGTCGATCTGTAACTGGTTGTAAAATGTTTGGGTTACTGGCTAATTCAAGCTTTTTAAAGTCCTCTCCATCAGTTTCAGTTTTAATCCATTTAAAAGAGCTGCTGGATGGAGGCTCCGTCTCTCGGATTTCATCCGTTTGTCTTTGACAAAGACATGAAGACTGAGGCTCCTCTTCATCATTTTCATTCTTCACAATAACATTGAAAGGGAACCTGGAGTAACTGGTCTCTTCCCGCCCATTGAGCTGTTCTCCTTGTTTGGTCTCGTCTTCCTCGTCTTCCTCCTTTATGTGGATGAGCTTGGGATCCTGCTGGTCCAGACTGGAGTTCCAGGGAACCTCTTCTTTAATCACCAAAAGTTTCTGAACATCTGGAAGTAGCACAGAAACATAAATGCTGACATCTGTAATCATTTACTTTTTCCTCATTTACTTTTTTTTTTTAAACTAGGAATTACGTTGGTAAATATTAACTTCCTGCAACAGATGTTTTACCCTGAACTATCATGCACACTTCGAAAAAGTATAAAGATGCATTGATAATGATTTTACCGTCTTAGTGCATTCCACTCAGCTGACATAAAATCAAATCATGACATTAAAGTTGTCCAAAAAGATCAATAATCAATTAATTATTAGTCAATAATAGGAATTAATACAATCTAATAAGGCTGATAACAAACAGGTTCATTACAGTGATCAGCTTTACACGCTTTCACTAAATCCCGAGTCCATGTACCGTCCTGCTAGCCCTGCTTGACTTGCCAGGGAAGGTGAAGCAAAGAAGTCAAAAAGCTGGGGCTGAAATTTAATAATCATAATTTAGGTTTGAGTTTGGCAGAACTGGAACTTCAACAAACTAAAGTAAAGTAAAACAAAGTAATGAAGATCTAGTCCAACTTTCTTTGTTAGCTTTACAGAGGATCAAAGTGTACTAAAGTGCAGGAAAATAAATAAAATAAGCTGAATAGTTATTACTGTTGTTATTATTACTGATATTTTTATTGTTCCTACTACTACCATTATAGCATCATGAGACGTTTAAGACCGAATTGATTGGTATTATACAAACTGCATACTATTATTAATATAATTATTATGTAACTATTTTAAGTTTATTATATAAACAAGGTACATATTATCATTATTACAACATTGATATTACTATCTTTATTGCTGTAGATATTGTCACTGCTGTTAGTACAATTTAGAAATGTCACGACTGCTTTATTTCACATTTAGTTGTGGTACTGTACACCATGCTTAATTCATCACAAAATTCCTCAGTATTGTCATTTTCCATAAGAGATCATCATCAAATCAGATTTTATTTATAGAGCACTTTTCATGCACAAAGCAACACAAAGTGCTTCACATCATAAAAACAAATTATGATTATTAAAAACAAAAGTTAAAGCCTTCACACACCAAAGTATATAACATAAAATCTCTGAACCATGTTCAGCGGGAACAAAAAGAAAGCTATCTGATCTATCAGATGGGTCGTCCTGGTCATCCCTAAATGTAAGGCTGTAATTTAGTTAAAATTCATTTCAGTACTTATTTTTTATACTCATCTTAATTCATGTGGTATTCAGTGTAGCTTTTCATTGTACAGGGAAACCTGTTTCCTTACTTGACAATAAACGCTTTGAACTTCATCATTAACTTGGATGAACAAACTGAGAAATAAAACCCTTTATAAGTACGCCATATTTTCAGGAGTCTTTGCCATAGATTTATTTTGATGATTTAAATCGATCAGAAACAGAAAAATCACTGTAGCTTTCTCTCCTACAATAACAGCTGGAAAGACAGAAAATGGCCCGTTTTCATTTGACGACCAGTTGGATCTGATGGAAATTGTGCTAACATTTTATCCAAAACACTGCCGTTTTTTTCATTTGAAAACACGGTTTTTAACTTCACTACATCAGAGCCGATACATTCTGCTTGTTTTACTCTTTCAGCGCGAAACTGATATCGTGTTTTTCTAGCTCCATCCTGACCGGAGGCAGCCACCGCAGCAGGAAGCTAACAGTTAGCCTTTTTCTCCAGGAGAGAAGCTCCACATGGAAGCTGAGATTATTCTTACCTGCGCTTTGGTTTACAACAACGTCCTGCGGCTGATTAATTCCGAGACGTTTAAGCTCGAGCTTGTCTTTTAAAGGCAGAGTTTTGATGTTGTGCTGTTGAAGAAAATCCATTTCGGTCATGATGACTTGGTGTTTTTTGTTTTATTGAACCAGGCCTGAGTTGAGGACGGCGCAGAGCAGCTGGTTGCATTTCTGAACGAGTGGGTCCACTTATGTTTATTACACGAGCTGGATGAACTCTCTTTAAACGATTTCCCTCAACGTTTCAAATGTTTTGAACAGGCAACTCCATAGACGCCTATATTCGCCGTTGCCATGGTAACCACAGGCTCTTTGGTTTACCCAGAGCCTTCCAGCTAACAGTCAAACGCTCCACATACACAAGATAATTACTCTTACACTCAGGAAAGGAAATTAAACTCAATTTCCATGTTTACAGTCTGTTAGAAAGATTTGTTTTCAATAAGTTAACATTTTTTTTAATCCATTAAGACGCCTATAATCTTCAAAAAGAGGTTTGGTTTATTTAATGAAGAGAATGGTCAGAAAATATGTAAATGTTAAAACACTTTCATATCTCAATATATTTAACAAGAGTCTTGAAAAAAGTGAAATTGTAGAAATCCGGTTACTAATTTTTGATGTATGATTTCTAAAATAAACAGTGCAGGCTTGATTTGAAAGTAAATCTATCTATCTAACTACCTACCTACCTACCTACCTACCTATCTATCTATCTATCTATCTATCTATCTATCTATCTATCTATCTATCTATCTATCTATCTATCTGGTTGTTCATAATTATATTATAATTCAAGATTATTCATTTAAGTTCTTGTTCTGGGAGAGATTGTGGCAGACAGGAATGACGTCAGGTTACTTCACTGTCATTAAAAAACATTACACCAAAGATGCACTGCAGGATGAAATTGCGTTGCAACAAGCCACCATAAACGCAACACTTAGATAAAAACACTGTAAAAAAAAAAAAAAAAGTAGACAGATATAAAAGTCACCAAAAATAGTCTAAAAATATAAACAACATTACAATAGAAATGGATATATACGTAGTGCAAATAGTGAAGTATAGTGCCAAAGACCCGGTGTTCCCTCATATTGTTATGCACTGCTGTGCATCACTGATTTTTTAAACTGTTAAGCAGTCTGATGTCAACTGTATAAAAACTTTTACGGAAGCTTACAGTTCTGCATGTCAGACTGTGGTACCTTCAGTACGAGGGCAGGAGAAAAAAATAGTCCATAACAGGGGTGAGTTGGGTCCTTGATGATTTTCACTGCCCAGGACAGACATCACTGTTTTCCCAGTCCTTAAGTAGGGGCAGTATCAGCCCAAGAATCCTCTGGGCTCCCTCATCACTCTGCTCAGTGACTTTTTGTCTGAGGTGCTGCTGCATCTGATGCATGCCACAGAGAGATGCTGCTGGTAAAACCTTTGTGTTGCAGTGGATCTGAAGAAGCTTAAATAAATTAGACATTGCATGATTAATTAAACTGTTTCATATTTCTGTTTTTGTGAATGACTACAGCCATGCTCCACTAAATTAATCATTCTCATTTAAAAAAAATAAGCAGTCCATTTCCAACATTTTCACATGATTTTATTTATTTTCTTCAGCACCAGCTCTGAATTGGGGGCCGACAATTATTGGTAGCAAGTCCTAGATGCATCTGTTTCATGTTGAAAAAAAAGAAAAAATAAATCAACATAAGCTATTCTGCAAACAGCTGTAAAAATTTATCCCATCTATGCATATGGAAAAGGACTGAAATTTTGGACAAGCTGGTGTGACACTGATCTTGGTAATTTTCTGTTTTCTCACATCCTGTGATGTCTATAAACACCGAACAAGATCAAAACAGTTTCCTTTGTATTCAGCTGTTTTCTCTTCTCAGTTCTGTATCATTTCACAACTTTACCTGCACAGTGAAGTGACATGGCGACCCCTGCTGTCCTGATGGGTGCATTACTAAATAGAAGTACAATGTGGTACTTTTTACATGACATTTTAACAGTTTCCCCCATCCCCCTTGTTTAGAGGTGAAAAAGAGACAATATGAACCAGGCTTGAAATTATTTCAAATAATGTTTACATGATTTGGTTATTAATTGTTGCATGTCTAGCTCAAACAGGTGTTCAGGGTACAAATAAGCAATGAAACATTTCCATTCTGTTAAAAGTCTGTCAGAGTAATTTAAAATCTGTCATTTTAAAGCTTCCCCTGCTAAAGAAAATCCTCTGGTCCGCCGGGATATCTCACACAGGGCACGGTGGGAGGGTTAAGTGTGATGTGATGTGTGAAAGTGAGTGTTCGTGGGTACGGCGCAGGGGAAGCAGTGTGTGAGGGGCTATGGGATGGATAGATGGGGTAAGGAGTGGTTGGAGGAGGGATGGCGGGGGGAGGCTGGGGGAAGGAGTATGGGGGGATGGGTAAGGGGAGGATGGGGGGGTGCCCTGGTTACCAGGGTGTATGGCTGGAACATTGGGATGGGTGCTGGCCCATGCTGGGTGGTTGTCTGGGAGGTCCTGGTCCTCCTGGGCATGGCGTGCACCCTCTGCCTTTTGGGGAGGGGGCTTCTGGGCTCTTAGGGCTCTTGTTCGGGCCTGGCCTGAATGGCCGGTGCCAGGCGGTGTCAGTGGCTGCCAATCTTGGCCTGCTGGGGCCTGTGACCACGGAGGGCTCTGGCTGGGGGCTTCCTCTGTCACCTGGGTCCTGGTTCGTCTTTGTGGTGGGGTGGCTTGGGTTCATGCTCCAGGATTGCTGCTGATCGCCTGGGTCTCTGGGCCGTCCTAGTTTGCTTTTAGCCTCCATGGAGACGTGGCCGGATTTGCAGGATCACATTTATCTCTGATCACTCCTCATTCCTCATCCTCTGCATGCTGACACCGTCACTGAGTCGTGCAGTGGGTTTATTCACGAAGAGATGCTTTGGTTCAGGTTTTTGTGTTTCTGATACTTTGGATTGTGTTATGGGTTTGCTTTTTTTGGTTTTAATGTATTTATTTTATGAGGTCCTGATTGTCAGCTTTGCTTTCTTGTAAAAGCTGAAGGAGATTCTCTCGTGTTTCTGTACAGGCTTAGCAGCTGGTTGTCTGGTGCTGGGTTGGATTAAAGGTCGTTACCATATATCTGTTGTATCTTTGTCTCTTTCTTTTTCCTTTCCTTTTGACTTCTGTTTGACATTTTTTCTGTCCCCTTCAGTCGGAAAAATATATATAATCAAGAGGAGCCTTATACCCATAAAGCTTCTCTTGGCAAAGCAAATTTGTTTGGCACATCACAGCAGCCAGACCATCATTCTGCCGCTACCATGCTGGACAAGACAAGTTAAAAATAAATAAACAATGAACACAACAGAAGTCGGGGGTCTGCACCTTTTGAGGATTTAATTAGTCACTTCTCTAATTATGATACTGAAATTTTGTGCCCGTCTTCCTGCATGCTAACGTAGATTGGGGCACTGAAAATGAAACACCAGAAGGAAAATGTCTCCTAGGATGAAGGTTTTTCTGCTGGTCCGGCTGTGCCATTTTTGTGGACAAAAATCCAACATTTTCTCACCGCCATTTGTGTCACAATATGCCCCATTAACTGTTTGTTTGCATGTCCATAAGCAGACAGAACTAAGACCTTACTGGGACTAACTTTATTACCAGGACTTTTGACATTATTTTAATATAAAATGAGTTTTTAGACAGACATGTTATTGAGGAGTGTCAGAAAACCAAAACAAACACTGGAGTGGATGAAAAGAAAGTTGTTTTTCTTTATTGAAAAGAACAAATATTTCTATTCTTTGTCCATTAACATACTTAAATTGGTCATATTATTAATTAAAAAGGTGCAGGACAACAAGAACTCATGTTTACATTTAAATAAAAGTGCAAATAGTGATGTCAGTCCTGTTAGACCTGCCAACCAGTTTGATATCAACTAATCCCGCATCACATGGTCTTAATTAGCTCCACTAACTAAAACAGTAATTAATCAGTGACCATCAATGGTTGAAGCAGAAGCCATTGTGGGGAAAACTGGTTCCACTGAGAGCTGCTGTATACTGGATTTTAAAAAAAAGCAGCTCAATTTCATTCAACAAGTCAGCTTGTAACTCAAAACTGTGAGTTTATAATCTGCTGCCAGTATACAGGCAGTCATTACGGAAATTATTGCTTTGTTGGAATAAATAGAAAGCTTTCAGAACTATTGCTCAAAGTGCCCCATATCTCTTCATACTGACACCAGATCAGCCATTTATAGGAGTTTCTTGACAACCAGAAGCAGTCTTTCATTTTAGTGTTATTGACTGGCTTTTCATTTAATCATTAATGAAACAAACCCTTCAAATGGTCTAGGAGCGGTCCATCTGGACACTTTAAATTCTTATTGATGGAACCAAACGTAGGACAAGTCAGTGCTAATTATTGTGGTTGAGGAAGCAGAAATTAAACATGGGAAAAATAAATGAATAAAAATTCAAATCTTCCAAAAACAAAATTCAGTACCCAAAAAAAACCTTTTGGGCTTAACCTCAGATTTTTTCCTTCATTTAAACCATGCAGCTGTTACAGTTTCTACCCCAAGTGGAATCTCATGTGTCGGTTTAAACTTCCTTGTTGGGTAAACTCTTGACCACAAACGCCACAACCGAAAGGTTTCTCTCCGGTATGAACCGTAATGTGCGAATCAAGGTGCGTTTTCCGAGTAAACCTTTTGCCACAAAAGTCACAACTAAACGGTTTGTCTCCCGTGTGAACAGCCATGTGCGTCGCAAGATGCGTTTTACGGTTAAACCTTTTACCACAAACCTCACAGCCAAAGGGTTTCTCCTCCGCATGAACGGTCATGTGAGTCCTAAGATGCGTCTTCCGTTTGTAACTTTTACCACAAACATCACAACCAAACGGTTTTTCTCCAGTATGAACCGTCAGGTGCGCCCTGAGACTCGTCTTACGGTTAAATCTCCTACCACAAAGATCGCAGCCAAAAGGTCTTTCTCCTTTGTGGACGATCATGTGAGTCTTCAGGTTATTCTGATGTCTTGCTCTTTTACCACAAATGTCACACACGTATGGCTTCTCTCCTGTGTGTATCCTCATGTGCGTCTTCAGATTGTGCTGATGTTTAAATCTTTTACCGCATACGTCGCAGCTAAACGGCATCTCTCCCGTGTGGATTCTCATGTGGATCTTGAGATTATGCTCGTGCTTAAAGGTCTTACCACAAACATCACAAGCAAACGGTTTTTCTTCTGAGTGGACTCTCATGTGGGATTTAAGACTAAACTGATCTCTAAATGTTTTACCACATTCCTGACAACCAAAGTTCTTCTTTCCCGTGTGGACTTTCTTCTGTGAATCTGCATTTTGTGTCACTCCAGAACATTTCTGAGCAAGCGAACAGCTGGAGGTTTTTCCCGTGTTGCGTCTCATGTGTCTCTTCAGAGACTGCTTGTACAGAAACTGTTTTCCACACTCTGAGCAGCTGAAAGGCTTTTTCACAGCTTTACATCCCACATCACTATTTACACCTGACTCAGGTGCCCTGCTCGGTTTGCCGTCACCATGTGACAAAGGTTCCTGCCATTCCCCCTCCTCTTCATCATCATCATCATTACTGACTTCAGTCTGTGAAGAATCTGAAGGCCATTCATCAATAGTTCCATGTAAAATGTTTGAGTTACTGGCCAGTTCAAGCCTTCTACAGTCCTCTCCATCAGTTTCTGTTTTTATCCATTTAAAAGAGCTGCTGGATGGAGGCTCCGTCTCTCGGGTTTCATCCGCTTGTCTTTGATAAAGCTGTGAAGACTGAGGCTCCTCTTCATCCTCTTCATTCTTCACAATAACAGTGAATGGGAACCTGGAGTATCCAGTCTCTTCCTGCCCATAAAACTGTTCTCCTCCTTGGCTGCTCCAGAGTTCCTCCTCTTCCTCTTTTATGTGGAATGATTCAAGATCCTGCTGGTCCTGACTGGGGCTCCAAGGAACCTCTTCTTTGATCACCAACGGCTGCGGGACACCTGCAGAAAGCACAGAAACACACATGAACACTTTTATGTGTGCATGTAAAACAAAAAGCCAGGACCTGCCAATGTAAAGGATAAAAACAGAACTGCAACCATCTGTACAGAACTACCAGCTACAAACAATGTCCCTATTAGCAGAGAGCTACTTATTTAGATTATATCTTAGATTATGCTTCATTTCACACTTCAGACAACCCCAAAAAAGTTTAATAAAAACTGGGAAAAGGGGATTTCCTTAGAGTATTTTTAAAGAAAAGCTTCGAGAACAAAGTTAACATTGCATGACGTGTAAGTTATTCTGGACTAGAAAAACAGGAAAGTGTATTAAATAAAAATTTCACATTCAAAGAGAAGAAGATTGGGCCTGAATGATTTTGAAAAAAAAAAGCAATTTTCCTGACAAATATTGACATATTTTTTAAATTCCAGCTTCCTTACAGTGTTCACATATAAATATATATTTTATATGGAGGATTATCACGAGATGCATGGAAGTGTGAACTGCTCTTTATTCTAATGCAAGGACGTAAAGTTGAGATATGAACAGCGATTTGCTATAGAACAGGTTTACACTTTGCCCTTGTAGAAAAAACTCAAAAGTCTGTTTTATTCAAACCACAGCTCCTCACTTAAGATTTCTGCCTAGAATTTAAAATGGATCCAATATTCCTGAGTTCTGAGCATGTTATCTGAGTTCTGAACTTTAAGAACAAATTAAACTGTTTTCATCAGGACATTACAGGATTGGTGATGAGTGGAGCAGTGATAACAGCGCTGGTGTGTAGTTAACTCTGATGGCGCCCACGTTTGGTATTTTCCATCCATCCATTTTCTACCAGTTTCTCTGGGGTCGGGTCGCGGGGGCAGCTGCCTAAGCAGGGAAGCCCAGACTTTTCTCTCCCCGGCCACATTCACCAGCTCGTCCTTTGTGCTTTCGTCATGGAGATCCCTGCTTGTGCACGTTTTGATTAGGTTTTGCACCTTACCGCAACGGAGGGGCTTGCGAGTCCTAAAGAACCCAAGAGCTTTGTTTGTGGGGGCTTTACGCCCCTGCTAGGGTCAACCATGACAAACAGGTTTTAGGGGAGGGACCACACAAAACACAGCTCAATAGACCCCTATGATGAATAAAAACGATGGATCCAGGTTTCCTTTGCCCAGACGTGGTCACCGGGGTCCCCCACTGAAGCCAGGTCTGGAGGTGGGGCACAGAAGCGAGTGCCGGGTGGGCGGGCCTTATTCTGTTGAAGCATGGTTGAAAAGCAATGTCTGACTTTCATTGATTAAATTTAATAGAATTTTTATTTATTATTACTTTTGTCAGATTTAGGTTATTTCTGTCACCATTGTGAGTTTTTCTTACATTAACCGAAGGGTACCAACAATTTTGTCCATGTGTTCTGTTTTGTTGTTAAGCACTTTGTGATTTTTATCTTGAAAGGTGCTATATAAATAAACATTGACTCAACTTACTTACATGGTTGTTGATCTCATTATCAACCACCTGATGAGTTCAGGGATTCTGTGATTTTTTTTATGTAATTACTGATGAGTTTCCACATTTCAAAGGAGCATATGAAGAGAAATAAAACTTTTCTGTGCTTGAGAGCATCTCTTGGGATATGACATGACTACTAATTTAAGAAAAAAAAGAAGAAAAAAAAACTACTTCCTTTGTTTGCCACAAAAAAAAGATTAAAAATAAGTCAATCTGTGAGGCATCACACACCCAGCTCAGTGTAGAAATATCTCGTCTTCCCATCTTCACCAATCATTAACTCCAACTAAAGGACCAATCGGCTGCTCCCATATTTAGGCTGCTCATAACAATGTAAGCTCTTCCTTCTCTGCACTTAGTGGGAAATGGTAGCATGAAGTTATTTACCCAGTTTCCTCTAAAAAAATATGTTCATATATAAAAACAGCTCATGTGTAAGATACACTGAAAAAAAAAAAAAACTATCCATCATACCTCACAATACAGCCTTTTAATATATAAAACCCACCATCTTTCTATGGAGTTAAAGGAGAGTCAGTTATATCACAACAAGCATGTGAGAAAACATTTTGAGTACAAACTGTATTTATCAAAACTTGTAGCTGCAGACATGCATTTACTTAAGGATCTTTCTTGAGGGTCATATTTGTCTTCTGCTAATTAAATGCAGTCTGATCAAGTGATGTACTTCTGCTAATGCAGAATATTCTACTTTCCCTTTTAAAACTTCTGCATGCTTTTTGGGTCCCTGTCATCTGTATTGTGAAAAAGCATCAAATCTGCTTTGCTGCATCTGGCTTAATGTGAGCAGAATATCCAGCTGCTTCTGTCTTATGAACAATCCAATACTAAAAAAAAACAGGCACATGTACTGTTCATCTCTATAATGATGATATCACACTCCATCAGCATCATTACTTTGGTACAGGCAGATCTTTGTTTAGTTTGTCTACAGAAAGCTGTTACAGAACTTTTCAGACTATTTAATATGTTGTACTGCCCAAGTCAGATCTTTCCATTTGGACCGTTGCAACACTGAATCGTTTCTTTTTCAGCCAGTCTGTTATCTGTGAGACAGATGACCTAATATGAGATTTTTTTTGGCCATTCTGTTGTAGATTTGCTGTGTTTGGGACCATTGTCCTGCTGCATGACCCAATTTTATCCAAGCCTTAGCTGTCAGACAGATGGCTCACATTTCACTTAAGACTTTAGTGTACAGAGGAGTTCATGATTCACTCTGATTGGTAGGTGGAGATTTGCAACATCTAACATTGTCTCATGGCTGCAAAACGACACCTTTCCACCAAAAATGCATGTGAATGTTTTCCTATAGAGAAAAAAGTTCACGACAGATTGGTGGAGGTCGGACTGCTTGAAAATGGCTTTAGTCTTCAACAAATGGTGGCATAACTACCTGGTGCAGTTTTTTTTTTTTTTTTTTAAATCTATCGTTAGTTCTTCAAGGTACAAAATATATCTTTGTAACAAGTAGATTAAAGTAGTCTTTCTTCCCCAGATAACTGAAAATGCCACTAGAAAAGCATATTTTCAAAATGGTCCCCTTTTTTGCTCTTTTAAACGGACTGTTTTTGTTCTGAAGAAACTGGACTAGTTGGGTTATGATTAACTGATAGAAATGATGTGAATTCATTTAAAACATATTTGTGTTTTATTTGTGTTAGCTTCATACCTTCAACAACTTAAAAATCGATTTGGTGCGTTTGTGAATCAATTTACGATAACAAAAGCCACATTTTACACTCAGCCAGCACCGCTACAAGCTAACAGTTAGCCGTTTTCTCCGGCAGAAAAACGCCACATTAAATGTGTTATTCTTACCAGCTGTTTGGTTTCTGGCATCCTGCGGCTGATTCACTCCAAGACGTTTAATCTCGTTATCTTCTAAAGTCAGACTGTCAGTGTTGTTCCGTTGAAGAAAACCCACTTCGTTCATGGTGTCCGCAGTTCTCTACCAATAAGCTGGAGGCTCTTTTTCAGATGAAGCCGGGCCTGCATGGACTCTCACCGCCGATCGCCGCAAACTGCAGCCGCTCTCATTCCTGCCAAATTGAAGCCAGGTTTGGATAATCACAGCTGGATACACGATCAGACCAGACAAGGCCCCTCGCTTTCTTTGTATCGACTTTTCGAGCAGGCATCTGCACAGACACCTTTTTTTCTTCGTCACCATGGAAACCACTGTACTTTTTCTTTCCCCTCTTTTTATTTATTGTATATATTATAATCCTCCTTATTTTATTATGTTTATTGAATGCCTGACTTGCGTTTGTTTATTTTTTAAAGAACTAATGTTTATTTATCTCAACTATCCTTGTATGTTGTATCTATTTAAGTATTTTATGTTTCTAAACTGGCCCGAAGAGCTATATATATATATATATATATATATATATATATATATATATATATATATATATATATATATATATAGTCTTAGGGTTATTTTTCTTAGAGGACCACTTATTCCTATTTTAAAGATCTGACGCATTAAAGTCATCTTCAGCTTGTAAAGAAGCATTTAAATACCAGTGTTGTTTCATATTTTTAATCTTTTTGGTGACACCAGATCTAAACTGACCAGCCATCATTAACAAAGGTTTCCAGTTCTAATTACTAATCAGACGCCTTATTAAGAGCAAAACAATAATCTTATTGAGTTAATGTACAATATGTCCATGTTAATCAGATTATTATTACTGAAAAAACTGTCACACTTTGGTTCTATCTGTGTTCCAACAGTTTTGCATAGTCTTATAGTTTCATTTTCATCTATTAGAATAAACTGGGCCTAATACTTATGTTTAAAATCCTTGTAATTCCAGTCCCCAACTCTTTCCCAAGCTCCCACCCTCTGCATCAGACTGTGGGACCTTAAGCAGCTCCTTCAGTAACAGACTCAGACATCCAAGGTGTAGGACGGAGGCTTCCGCAGGTCCTTCATACCAAACACCATCAGACTGTTTAATGCTGCACTATAATTCTGTTACTGCAGCAAACTTCTTCATATCTCAGTAGGACTGATGTTTACTGATGTATCATCATTGCACTGATGTTTACTGATGTCCTAGCTGAACTTTATGGTCTTTTTTCATTCCACTCATTTACTTATATGGTTAATTCATATCTTCTGTTTATCCACATTCACCTGTATAGTAACACCTCACCACTGCACATCAAACTGGGTGAGGATGTGCATATAATACTGTTTATTTCTTTTTCTGTTATTATTATTTGGTCTATGTTTTTAATGTCTCTTTTACTTTGTGTTTGAGTTGCTGTGACAGTGAAATTTCCCCACCGTGGGATCAATAAAGGATCTTATCTTATGTAGACTTTTCTGAAAAAAGTACAGTGATGAGGGCGTATGGCGACCCCTGCTGACCTGTTTGTGCTATTACAAGTACAATTTACAGCCGTTATAATAGATAGATAGATAGATAGATAGATAGATAGATAGATAGATAGATAGATAGATAGATAGATAGATAGATAGATAGATAGATAGATAGATAGATAGATAGATAGATAGATAGATATTAATGCTGCCAACATTCTTCTGATAAATTGAGGCATTAATGTTTATTGTCATAATTTCTGACAGTCTTGTATACGCTGTAAACATGGAGCTACTTTTTTTATCATCAAAACTTGAAGGAATAAAGTAAAAAAGTAGAGTACAGCTGCCTTTGTCATGAGATAACAACCTCAATGAGGAGATATTATGGACACTACTTCATGACCAAGACACACGTGTGTGCTACGATCTCGCCAAGCCTCTGTAAGTCTCGCCAGAAGAGGGTCACTCTTGTTACCAGAAAAAGAAACGTATATAAAAAAAAAACTCTAAGTTTTATAAATCGATTTTGGATTAAATTAGAATAGATTCAAATATATTAATCAATATTTTTAACCCATCTCTACTTTAGTAAGGAGCATCTGTCAGTGCCGGCCGATCAGACCGTGTATTGATCTGTATCGATTGTCCTTATGTGTTGTTGCTCTCCGTCTTTTAAAAGTGCCCCTTGGGGACGAATAAAGTGTTTTAATTGAAATTAGATTACATTTGATAAACAGCAGAGGATGGATGAATTTTCTAAGAGAACTGATAGTTCTGGAGACTGTGTTTTAACCTGTGTTGATCTTTCATTCCAGGACTCAACTTGTCATGGAGCAAGTCAGGTTTCCAGAATCAGTTTCATGAAATCATGAGATTAAGCTGAAGTTGCCTCATTCAGCCACTAATCCTGCTATGTGGCATGGAGAAAGGGTCAGAGGTGGAAAACATCCACCTGGAAGAAAAGTGCTTATTTATTTTAACAGCGTTAAACAGAAATCATGTAAATGACTTCATCTGTGGGGATGTAACCCTGACCTGAACCCCCACCTAGAAACCAGATGCACCCGAAGGAGAGAACTCATCACTGCGATTTTAAAGTCTCTGCACTGGTTTCCTGTTGGTTTAGGATTTATTCTGAGATTCCCTTACTGGTCTTTATGGCTATAAATGGTCTCTATCCATTTCCATCCATTCTATCTATACTGAAAACATTCAGCCTGGCTTTTCTTTAATTCTCTTTATTCATTTATTTTTCCTCTCAAGTGCTGCATCCTGTTTTTTTATTTTGTATTTATCTGCTATGAACTTTTGAACCTGCTCAGTTTTAGATGATTAATTGTTTTACTCTGATTTTATTAATTTATTTACTTATTTCCACTTTCACTGTTTGGTTTGGGTGTTTTTAATTGTCATATCATTTTCCCTTGTTGGCATGGCAACCTCAGTTTTCTTTGTACAGCTGCTTCATGTATGAAAAGTGCTATATAAATAAAGACGTTGTGGTTAACAACAAAATGGATATAAACATTTTCTCAGCACAGATGCCGCTACTGTCTGTGGAATCTCATGTGTCTCTTCATGTTTCCCTGCCGGGTGAATCTTTCGCCACAGACCCCACAGCTGAACGGCCTCTCTCCAGTGTGGACGATGCTGTGTCTTTTCAAACTATTCTGTTGGCTGAATCTTTGTCCACAAGCATCACAGGAAAAAGGTTTCTCTCCAGTGTGGACTCTCATGTGTCTTTTAAAATGCGTGTTTTGGCTAAATTTCCGACCACAAAATCCACACTCGAAGGGTTTCTCTCCCGTGTGGACGATCTTGTGCCTCTGAAGATGTGTAACGCGACTAAACATTTTACCACAGTCGTCACACACGTGCGGTTTTTCTCCAGTGTGGACGCCACTGTGCCGCTTCAGACTCCCCTGCTCTGTAAATCGTTCACCACAAACATCACAACCGAAAGGTTTTTCCTCTCTGTGGCTCATCAGGTGTCTTTTGAGATTATGCTCCAGCCGAAATCTTTTTCCACAGTCATCACAACGAAACGGTTTTTCTCCCGTGTGAACTGTCATGTGCACCTTAAAATGCGTTTTCTGGCTGAATTTTTTACCACAACATTCACACTCGAACGGTTTTTCTCCTGTGTGGTCTGTCATGTGTATGCTAAGATGAGCTTTTCTGCTAAATTTTCTACCACAAACACCACAATCAAAAGGCTTCTCACCAGTGTGGACTTTGGTGTGTGATTTGAGAGAAGACTGATGTGTAAATTTTTTTCCGCAAACACCACAAGAGAATGGTTTTTCTCCTGTGTGAATCCTCATGTGACCCTTCAAAACTGCCTGTTGTCTAAATTTTTTACCACAAAATCCACATTGAAATGGCCTCTCTCCTGTGTGGACGCTGACGTGACTTTTCAGGTCTCCTCGTCGTGTAAATGTTTTATTGCAAACGTCACAACTAAAGGATTTCACCCCACTCCGAGCACTCCCGTGTCTTTTCACATTTTCCACACAAACATCACTTCCATGCTCAGACTCTGGCGTCCTGCTCTCCTTCCAGCCGTCATCACTGCCGTCGATTTCAGGTCCAGAGTCTGACAAAGGATCCTGCCAGTTATAATCATCATCACTGATTTCAGTCTCAGAGGAGTCAGAATCCTTTTTATCAGCAGTTGATTGTAAAGAACAGCTTGGATCTGAGTTCCTGTTAGGTTCTGGTCCTCCACAGTTCTCTCCATCAGTTTCTGTTTTGGCCTGAGGTTTGTATTCACCATCTTCATTCTTTACAGTAACATTAATGATATCTGTCTCTTGCTGTCCAAAGAGCTGCTCTCTATCCAGACTGGTGCAGAGTTCCTCCTCCTCCTTCTTTACACAGAGGGGCTCTGGGTCCTTCTGGTCCAGACTGGAGCTCCAGGGAACCTCTTCTTTAATCACCAACAGCTGCTGGACATCTCCAGGTAACAATGAAACACACACAAACATTAATTATATCATATTATAGAACACTGAGATTACATTAAAGTCTACAGCAGTACATCACTGATTTCAACCTATCACATGTTCATGTTTACACAAGAAATAAGAAGCAACAGAACAGATAAAACACTGATATTCCATTCATTGTGACAGTAGTGAATAACTATTAAAGTTTTTAATATGTGACTTAATTAAACACATTACCTGGAAAAATTATGTTGTGGGTTTATAACATTTCAACAGCTCATTAGGAAAATATCCTACATTTCCTATTTTCATTTTATTTTTGCCAACTGTCCAATAATTGCCTATTTTGGACAGTTGCTTGTCAAGAAAAGGATTCAGAAAAAGGGGTTACCTGCAGCACAGGGCCCTAGGCTGGGATTTGCTCCTAGGTTGGCTGTGTCAATCAGCCTATTTATGTATGTATGTATGTATGTATGTGTGTGTGTGTGTGTGTGGGGGGGGGGGGGGGTGTATTTATTTATTAAATGCCTTCATTTCTCTCTTATCAGTAATTCTTTCACATGGATTGTGATTTTGTCTTTCACGTTTTTTTTTCTGTCGACAATGTCCTGGATTTTGTTTTAAAGCAGGTTTTGTGAGATGTCTCAAAATCCAAAGTCTAAAGTCGAAAATGATTCTAAAGTGTCCGCTCCATAAATCGTCCGGGTGGTTAACTGTACCCTAACCATTAAGTTCCACCATTTCTCAACGTCAACAAAAAGTTATTAACAAGCTAATGTTATTAACCACCTCGGGTTTTACCCTTTGTGAACTTAAACATGTAACTGCATATTCGAGACTCCGTTCTTATGTGAAGGTTGTTTACCGTCAGTGCTTCAACAAGCTAACCGCTAGCCGTTTTCTCCTGCACAAAAACCCCACATTAAAGCGGATTGTTCTTACCAGCTGTTTGGTGTATATAAACACCCTGCAGCTGATGAACGCTGCGGCGTTTAATCTCCAGTTTGTCTTCTAAAGTCCGACTTTCGGTGTTGTTTTGCTGAAGATAATTCACTTCGTTCATGGTGTTAGCACTTGTTCGCTTTCTGAAAACAAACTAGAGGGTCGTTTCAGGTGAAACAGGACTGCGCTGGATCGGCTGTTCAGCTGTTTACATTGCTCCCAAACAGGATCCATAAATGTATAAGAGACGAACACTACCTCTGACAGGACCCTCACAGGGTCCCTCTATAAGCGATTAATTTAACGATTGTGCTGTTTTGTTATTATTGTTTTGTTTTTTTTTTAACAGGCAACTGTACAGACACCTTTATTTTTTGTTACCACAGTAACCATTTATCGTCGGAAAATTCATGACTGCAGATATACAAGAAAAGAAAAGAAAAGAAAAGAAAAGAAAAGAAAAGGCTTGTTGAACCTCAACAGACAGAAGATAGTAGTTAATAAATTTAAATAAATAAATAAACCAGAACTACAATTTGTCCGAAGAAGATAGATAGATAGATAGATAGATAGATAGATAGATAGATAGATAGATAGATAGATAGATAGATAGATAGATAGATAGATAGATAGATAGATAGATAGATAGATAGATAGATAGATAGATAGATAGATAGATAGATAGATAGATAGATAGATAGATAGATAGATAGATAGATAGATAGATAGATAGAATGTAATGTAGAATGTTTTTAACCCATCTCTACTTTAGTAAGGAGCATCTGTCAGTGTCGGCCGATCAGACAATACCTCCTGTGTATTGATCTGCATTGATTGTCCTTATGTGTTGTTGCTCTCCGTCTTTTAAATTGCCCCTTGGGGACGAATAAAGTGTTTTAATTGAAATTAGATTAAATTTGATAAACGGTAGAGGATGGATGAATTTTCTAAGAGAACTGATAGTTCTGGAGACTGTGTTTTAACCTGTGTTGATCTTTCATTCCAGGACTCAACTTGTCAGTTTTACATAGTCTGATAGTTTCATTCCATCTATTAGAATAAACTGGGTCTAATAGACTTTCCTGAAGAAAGTACAGTGATGAGGGCGTATGGCGACCCCTGCTGACCTGTTTGTGCTTTTACAAGTACAATTTACAGCCGTTATAATAAACGGCGTTTCTAGCTGTTTACTTAGAGATACACTTCCCATTTGAAGGCAGTAACATTTAGTTTTTAGCTGACTATGATGCTTATGTGTTTGTAGATTTCCTTGTAATGTGGGATTTGATGAAGTTTGTTGCAGCACAGTTCATCTAATGTGACCTCACCATTGTTTACATATTTTTAAAAAACCGGGGTAGGGGGGGTCCAGTTATTCATATTATTATGTAAATGTAGGTTTTCTTACAAAGGTAATCCTGAAGCCACACTCTGTGCATGAAAACACTGATGCTCTCTTGAAGCAAGGAGATGAGAGGGTTTTCTTTGTGGAAAACCTTTCCCCAAAGTGAAAATAAAGACAAAGAAAGACACAAGGTTCAAGACTGTGTCCATCTAGTCTCGTTTTGGGACTAATTTCTGGGGCTAGTATTTTAGGCTTAATGGTATGACTAAAAAAAAAAAAACCCCCAGTCCCTGTTTTTTAATTATCTGACGTAACATCAGAAGGGATTGGAAAATTTTGTCTTGTGTGGTGGGGAGGATAAAGACGGTTTATGTGACCCTCATCATAACAACACTAAGTGGAAACATAAGTTTATTATTAACCTGTTTGTGGTCCCTAAGCAGCCTCCTGAGTGAAGTTTGAAGAATTGTTGGCAGATTCTTAAAAAAATCAGACATTCCTCCTACACCACAGTAACTTATTCTGAATCTTGGATGAAGATTATTTGATTAATTTTGTGGAGTGAAGTGGGGGACAGCACTACAGATGTTGGAGGGGCAACAAACCAGCTCAAAGAATCTAATTTGTATTAAAAGGATTGAAGAACCAAGTTAATGATCTTGAACTCAGTCGACTGAGTGACAAATTACACATTTTCTGTGATGCAGGTTTATTTTTTTAACTCAGGTTTAAACTGGACAGAACCTCCCTGATGGGAGCAGGTTTTCATTGTGAAAGATGTGAATGCACGTCATAACAACAAACATGATGGACCAACACAGTCAGAATGAAGGAATCAAATGGCTCCATAAATCCAGCACAAAAAACAGCATGATCCAAAGAGGCTCGGGTTCACACATTTCATCTCTGGCATGCACATTATGTATGAAAATCATGTTTTTTTTGTTTGTTTTTTATACCTTTTTCTTTCCCACTCTGCTCTGATTTATTATTTAGGGACGTAATTCCAGACAAACACTCCTGTACACAGTTGGGCCCGTTCAGAAAATCTGAACCAGAAGAAAAGCTGCTGCTCCAGCTGCTGATGACCTCAGTTACCAGCAGTGTAGCAGGTGCTCATATGAAACAAAGTTAAATATACTTTATTTATCCTAGAAGGAAAGTGGAACGTTATAGTAGGCATCTTCTAAGGACAATCGGCTCCAGAGTTATCCCCAGCACAGAAGCAGAACTTCTTCTTCAGTTTGTTCAGCCTCCGATGCTGCTGCCCCAACAGATGCTGCAAAGCTGACTGCACCGCAGACATGAAGGGATCTCAGTTTCCTTAAGAAACAGAGTCTGTTCTGCTTTCTAGATTCTTCTGTCTTTTCCAGTCTAGTCTGTTGTCCAGCTGAACTTCGACGTACTTGTATTCCTCCACCTTCTCCACCTCTTCTGAACTCTCTTCTGACTCAGGCTGGTGTTGAAAAGGTGCTGAAGAATCCAACATCGTTGCTCTGAGCAGGTTTTCACAACCCTGGAACTGACACCATCTGGACCTGCAGCCTTGTTCCGGTTCAGTCTCTTCACCAGGAGACAGACAGGCTGGAGGTGGAGGCAGAAGAGGTCTCAGTATGCTCTGATGTGGAGGGAGATGAGGATGCAGCAGGGTGAGAGCGTGGAGGTGACAGGGAAGCTGTCTTCCAGAAGTATGTCCACCATTTCACAACACAATACCAACTGTTGTTCTTACAAACATATATTAGCTGAGCAGTTTCTGGTGTCAGTGGAGCCTCACGTGTCTCCTCAGTCTGTCCTGTCGCCTAAATCTTTTTCCACAAATCCCACAACCGAACGGTTTTTCATCTCTGTGGGTCATCAGGTGTCTTTTTAGATGATGCTCCAGACTAAACCTTTTCGCACAGACATCACAAGAATAAGGTTTTTCTCCTGTGTGGACCCTCAAGTGTCTCTTAAAATGTGTCTTTGTGTTAAATCTTCCACCACAAAGGCCACAACCAAAAGGTCTCTCACTAGAGTGGATTTTCTTGTGCGAGTTGAGACAAGACTGATAAATAAATTTCTTTCCACAAACATCACAACCGAAGGGTTTTTCGCTAATGTGACTCCTCATGTGAGTCTTAAGCATCTTTTCTAGTCTAAATTTTTTACCACAAACCGCGCAGTGGAATGGTTTCTCATTCGTGTGCACACTCACGTGTCTTTTCAGATCTATGGGTCGTGTGAATGCTTTGGCACAAACATCGCAGCTGAAAGCTTTCCGTCCGGTGCCACATGGACTCAGATCTCTGTGCTGTGTCGTTCCTTTTAAACCAACATCAGCACCACACTCAGAGTCAGGTGGCCCACTCTCCTTCCATCGGATATCCCCGTCATCAGCTTCAGGCTCAGAGTCTGACCAAGGTTTCTGCCAAACTTCATCATCATCCTCATCATCAATACTGACATCCATCTCAAAAACCTTTGAAGCCTTTTCATCAGTATTTGGTTCTAAAAAAGTACCTGGATCCAGGTTTGTGATTGGTTCTGGTCCTCCACAGTCCTCTCCATCAGTGTCTGTGGGTTTATCTGAGCAGCTGGTTGGAGGTTCTGTCTGTCTGCTGTCTTCAGTTATGATTCGATGAAGCTGGAAGGACTCAGGTTTGTCTTCATCTTCACTCTTCACAGCAGCATCGGTGAATGAGAAGTTGGCATCAGTCTCCTCTCGTTCATGAAGCTGCTCTCCCTCCTGATTGGTCAAAACCTCCTCCTCCTCTTCTTCCTTAATATGGAGAGGTTCTGGGTCCTGCTGGTCCAGACTGGAGCTCCATGGAGGCTCTTCTTTAATCACCAACAGCTGCTGCACATCTGCAGGGAGCACAAAAATAAACATGAACACATGCAAGTTTACTGGCTTAAAGTTGAAAAAAGTGCCTTAAAAAGTATCCCTTGTTAGAGTAACTGTTTGACTTGAGAGCAAGATTTGTTTTCACACTTAAATATCATATTGTTCTCTCAAAACTCAAAGTCCCGTCTTGCTCTCAAATATATCGATTGTTTTTTTTTTTCTTTCAAAATTCAGCTCCTCTTCTCAAGTCTACGGTTGCAGATTCAGATCTTCTGCGCTCCAGCTTGGTCTCTTTCCCTCACACTCAGAGTCATTCTCTGCTCTGCTCTGGATCATTTTTCCTCTTTCTTGGGTTGCTGAATGAGCTGTCTGTCAAACGTCCTCCAGCCAATAGCATGCTAGATAAATGCTGACCAAGCAAATCGTCCCCACCTTCTTCAGGGTGCGCTTGTTTTACTTCACACAATGCATGCAGAAAATCTGCCCTTACCTGGGATCATCAGTAAACATGTTTGGATAACCCAACCCAGCAATCTCTAGTAAGCGTTATGTTTTTATTTTGTTTTTTTAATAAAAGAAAAACACAGTGACTTGCTAACGCACAGCAAAAGTACTCATTTAAAAAACGACATAGAGCCCTTGTAGAAGACGGACAAAACAGGCCACGAAATGAAGAGTTTAACATTTTACATCAGATATTTTTACGTTTTAACTAGTTTGATAATTAAGAGCAGAGCTCACAGCGAGGTGAAGCTGCTAATATTTTACAATAAAAATACATGAATAAAACTGAACATACCCCACGAGTCTCCTCCCAGGATGGGATTCTGCTGTTGACCGAGCTGCTCCAACATGCCATCTTCAGCCGTCTTCCACCTTTGCATAATTTCAGGCTCTAAGTACAGCCGGCTGTTCCTCTGAAAGCTTTCAGTATGAAACATGTTCAGCTGCATTGTCTGGAAAATCTGATGACAGAACACGAGGCAGGATCCTTTTCATTAATGCGTCTTCATTCAGATCTCTCCACTCTCTGTATAAATGTTATGATTCATAATTGATTATTTACTCCACAGTCAGGTCATCCATGCATGCATTACCTTTTCGAGTTTTAAGAAGGAGGAAGCGGTGACATAGACTGCAGCTGAGAGCTGGAGGCTGTCGGTAGGAGAGCTTTCTACAAGCGGCTGGCTGTTCCATTTTCTGGAGAATTGACAGTGTTGACACTGCTGCTCTACAGAAAGAAACGCTCCCAACCTTCTTGTTCGCACATCAGAAACACATCTACACACAGGACACACCTCAAACAGCTCCAGCAAGCAGTTTTCTGACACAATATAAGATGGTGTCTTCTGGAAAGAGCTGGAAGATTCCTGTCTGTTAGAGCGAGAAAAATGCGAGAGGAAAACATCAACTTCCACTCTGCTCCTGCTAAATGTTACTAAAATGTTTCAGCTAAAAATGAAGCAACTCACTTCACATCTGATGGCTCAGTTAGCGGGTCCACAGGATCACATGTGGATTCATGTTGGTCTTCAAGGTCTGCAGAAGAGCTGTCTTCCACAGAGTTCTCCACTTCCTCATCCAGCTCCAGACGAGCTCTCTTCCACAGCCTTTTTATTGGCGCTGAGGCTGGTAGAAGTTCGGACTCAGCAGAGGTGCCAACACCAACATCTCTGCAGGACACTGTTTTCTGTGTGCCTGCAGAAAAAGACAAACTCCTCATCCTTTCAGTCCCACTGCAACTACAACCTAAAAACTATAAAAATACAATAAAAGACCTAACTTCACGAACTTTACAAAAAGTTGGTAAACAAACCTGTAGGTGTCAGAGTTTTTAACTGAAGCTGCGATCCATCTGTGCACGTTTTCAGAGCATCTGTCTGGGACGTCTCATTGTGAACCCACGACAAGTCTCCAGATGTGCTTGCCTAAATAACAAGTGAATTAAAAGTTGGGTTTTTTGTACGTATATATCACAAAGTTTGAAACACTGCATCCACAACAAATATTCAAGTTAAAAAATAAGGTAAATGGATTTTAATTTCTTAGCTTTTATTTTAATGTTGGCTAAAACTGACTCATGCAACAAGACAATAAACTTTTAAAATGCGTGGTGTGGTGGGGAAATCCTCTACAAATGCCTAATTTTTCAATGGTTCTCTCCTTACTGAAGATCCAAGCCTAGTGAGATGGTTCTAAAAATGAATTGTGGGAATAAATCAGAATAATGATATTGTTCAGGTCTCTGAACATACTTGGGAGTTTTGCAAGGACATCAGTAGACCTGTGGATGTTTAACAAACAGGACAGACATGTTTCTTTTAAATCATGTTAGTAGAAATTAACATTTCCCAGCATTTGAACTTTGAAGAAAAGGCGAGAGCCTAACGCCAGGCTATATTTTTTTAAGATGTTTAATTTAGTTGCATTTGTGATGCTTTATTTATATAAAAGCAATTTAATAAAATACTAAATTGCCCTTTCACTCAAAATAAACATCCTCAAATCAATGAAGCCCTTAATATATTATCCTTCCCATTAAAAGAAAACAGAAGTTTATGGTTTTTATAAATTATCTCTTTATTATTAAATTTTTAAGTAAATCAGTTCTACAAAATAAAAATTGTGTAACATTTCAGAGTTAACTGACAACAGTACGTCTGATAATAAAATAACGTTGTTTTTTTCTGTGAATAAAGTCAGTTTCTGTGATCCCTGGTCTTGTTTTATTAGAAACTTGAGCCAGTGATCTTGTGTTTTTAAAATTTAAATGATAGTTTTTATTGAGCCAGTAACAGAAGGTGGAGTTTCAACAACCAATCATCCACATATCTAGCTGTTAGCATTAGCCAACTAGTGCTAAACAACCCAACTTCACAAAGCTGAATTCTTTACCAAATACTTACACTTTCCTTTTTTGTAGTTCGGACTCGGATGGTTGGTACTGATCCTTCTTTAAGACACAACTTCTTTGCGAGTCCAAGTTTGAACTGACCGAGGTTTGTAAAACTATCCGACGGAAAGTGGCCAGCACACACATACAGTCTTTTGCTAATTTTTGCTGGAACATTACCGTCAAAAATGAAGTCTATCCAATGTGCTCTTATATTCCCTGAAGCTGGGGGCTGGTGTAACGATGAGTGCTCCTCTCTGCAACGTACTACAGAACATTTCCCGTAGAAATTTCGCATCATGTTCACGAAAAACAAATTGTTGTCGTGCTTGAGTTTAACCGGTGTTGTGGATAGTTGCAGTTCAGATATAAACCTACAGTGGGCGTGGCCTGTCAGGACCCTTCGTAAACGAACCAGGAAATAAAACAGACTGTGACCCGGAAATCGTTCACCGGGAACAAATAAATAAATAAATAAATAAATAAATATTGGTGTATCTGAAGGTAGCTAACCAATACCACTTTCATAGAACTGCTTTGTTTTGATTTATAATGGAAAATAAATGTCATACAAATGCCAATAACTGTATGATTGTATTTGGTTAACTCAAAGTGACTTTGAAGTGGTTTAAAAATTAATTGTACTTACATTATACTATACTATATTACTTGATATATCTACATACATCTCTAGTGTGATACTTAGAAGAGATCCACAACCCTACTGATCAGACACAAAACTTCACACACAGTTGAATTGTTTGTTTTATTACAATGGCTCCTGTTGAGAGAAAAGAATTGTTTGAATTTGGTTCTTTAAGATGCAGCTGGAAAAATGAGCAAACATATCTGACCCACCAGTGATGACTGGGTGTAGTTGCAATCAAAACAGGTTAAGGTCAAGATTTAAGGAGATTTGAACCCACAGATGAGACAGTGTGGAAATATCAGAAACACATCTACACACAGGACACACAAAACCCACAAACAGCTCCAGCGAGCAGTTTTCTGACACAATATAAGATGGTGTCTTCTGGAAAGAGCTGGAAGATTCCTGTCTGTTAGAATGAAAAAAAGGCAAGAGGAAAACATCAACTTCCACTCTGCTCCTGCTAAATGTTTACTAAAATGTTTCAGCTAAAAATGAAGCAAATCACTTCACATCTGATGGCTCAGTTACTGGGTCCACAGGATCACATGTGGATTCATGTTGATCTTCAAGGTCTGCAGAAGAGCTGTCTTCCACAGAGTTCTCCACTTCCTCATCCAGCTCCAGACGAGCTCTCTTCCACAGCCTTTATCGGCGCTGAGGCTGGTAGAGGTTCGGACTCAGCAGAGGTGCCAACACCAACATCTCTACAGGACACCGTTTTCTGTGTGCCTGCAGAAAAAGACAAATTCCTCATCCTTTCAGTCCCACTGCAACTACAACCTAAAATCAACAGAAACACCTAACTTCATGGACTAAATGCTGGTCAACAAACCTGTACTTCTGACATAAGAGTTTTTAGCTGAAGCTGCGTTCCTTCTAAGCATGTTTTTAGAGCATCTGTCTGGGAGGCTGAAACTAACAAACTTCTTCTAACTTCCTTTTCAGACATAAAAAGTCTACTTAGACCATCTTAAGATTGCTGTATGTCTGATAGAACCTAACTTGTTTCTTCCTTTTTTTAAATTTTATTCATTTCACCCATTTTACCCCCTTAGCCAACCAGTTGCTCCTGCAGGTAATGAGATCCAGGAGGAAGCTCAGACAGGACAGGGTCTTCCCTGTCGCTGCTCGCCAGCTGTGGAAGCGCCGACCCTTGCACATTAGGGACCCCTTCACTTTCCACTTTAAATACTTGTCTTAAAACCCATTTTTATTCTTTGGCTTTCAACATCAATTTTATTTTTTGTTATTTTGTCATATTTTGTTGAATTTTCGTTGTTCTTATGTCATGTTTATACATGTCTGATGTTTACATCTGCTTTATGTTGGGTTTTTATAGTTTCTTATAGTTTTAGTATTTGGTTATGTGTAGAACTTTGTTTTAGCTGCGATTGTTTTAAAGTCCTTTATAAATAAAATTGCTTCGGTTTAATATTTTCTATTTATTTGTTAAAAAACAAACAAGCAAACAAACAAACAAACAAACAAAATCTAAATTTTAGAGCATCTAGCACTTAGACCTCCACCAAGCCAAAGAGTCACTCACCTGAGAAAAACCACAAAAGACCCAAATGCCACCCAATACCCCCAATATTTGGAACCTTCTGTATCCCCAGATCCAGAATATAAAGTGATCCAGGTCACACAATGTTAGATTAAAATATCTACGATGATGTTATCTTGTAATTTTTTTTCTTGCCAGTGATTCTGGGCACTATCTGATGAGTTAGAAGCTGTAAAGAATTCTTTAAAAAATCCTTGCTCCACTTGTTCCTTATTCTATTTTGGAGATTACTTGAAAATTTCATGAAAATCTGTCTATTTCATTTTAAGTTATGTTGCTATCAGACAGACAGACGCTGCCAGATGCCTGGTTAGTAACAGCAATACAAACACATAACATTTAAACTTGTTTTTTGGTGCTTAAAAAATCCCTTAAAGTTATATTGTGGAAAGGGAAAATTCCCTTTTAACAGGAAGGAAAACCCTCTGGCAGAACCCGGCAGAGGGAGGGCGGCCATCTGCCTGGACTGGTTGGGGTGGAGAGGACAGGAAAAGAGACCAAGAGACACTGCAACCTTTAGCCAGGAAGACCTGCTGAGAGAGAAGAAATACGTTAATGATGCCGATGCTGTCATATGTTTCTACATGGAAGATAAGGTGCAGAGATGAAAAGGAAGAGCTCAGTGCTTCATGGGGCGTCCCTCAGCAGTATGGCAGCATAACTAAGGGATGTTAGTTATTTATTTATCAAAAAGGAAGTCTTATCTTAAAGGTAGAGAGGGTGTCTGCTTCCTGAACCCAAACTGGTGGCTGGTTCCATCAGAGAGGGGCGTGATAGCTGAAGGCTCTGCCTCCTATTTTACTCCCAAAGACTCTGGGACCACAAATAGACCTGCAGTCTGGGAGAGAAGTGCTGTGTTGGGAATATATGGAAATATGAGATCTGAATTTTAAATTCTATTAACAGGAAGCCAATGAAGAGATGCTAAACGCATCTTATATATATATATATATATATATATATATATATATATATATATATATATATATATATATATATATATATATATATATATACACATATATGTTGTAATTTAGTAATTAATTAATAAAAGACTGAATTAATAAAAGAGACATATTTACATCAGTTAGAATTTTACATAAATGTTTATTTCTTAACATTTTGGACTTTTCCCAGCACAAAAATCATTTTGGCTAAAGCTTTTTCAGACTTAATCTTATAACTTAATTTTCTTAATTCAAAAACATATTTGGACAACATGGAAAATTACATTTTATATATATTTCTTTTTATTTCAGATTATCTGTTGATTTTAAGAATCTAATGTTTTATGTGTTAATTCATAGTTTCCTTGTAAAAGGCTTTGTGCCTGCCTCTCTCCTCTTAAGCTGAATTATCAGGACTGTACTTGTTTCATATGCATTTGAACACATTATGGCAGATACATGGATCCAGTTCTCCAAAATGAACAGAGGTTATTTACACATCTGTTCAATCAACAGGTAGAAAACTCCAAGAAAGCAGGAGGAAATCTTGCACACTGGACCAACTTGCAGAAAAACATTTATTGGCGATATTCTAGTACCAGAATTTACCATTCAGTGTTTTTCTGCAGGTCAGGACAGCGTGCATGAGCTGCTTCAGATAAATCTCACCACAAAGCTGCTTCTTGTACACAATTTGATTATTTTATGCTCGTTTTATGTCTCTCACATGGTGCCTTTGAGCTCATTGAAAAGTCCTTTAATAATTCCACAGGCATCTGAAACTTGCTAACATCTGAGTGATTACTTTAAATGGTTCAGCTACCAAATATATTTGTGATTTTACAGCCACATCTGTAGATCAGCCGACATCTGCGTTGCTGCTCACCTCTATAAATCGAGATGTTCATCTACAAGAATGCCAAGTATTACTCTTTCATCCTTTACCTCTGAACATTTACCCATCATGTCCCATTAAATAAAACAGCTTTTTTAACCTTATTTCCTCTTGTTGTTTTGGTTCCAGCCCTTTCCAGCATTTCTGTCTCGTTTCTTCTTCCTTGTGTTCCTTCCTGACTGTTTCCTGTTTGTCCTCTCTTCCTCTACTGGTTGGTCTGGGTTTGGTGCTCCTCGGCTCTCTGTTCACCCACACACCCGTTTACCTGCAAAGCTTCTGGTTCTAAAACTTAACCTAGATCCTGGTCTGGTCTTTAACCACCATTGTTGTCATTTCTATTGAAAGTTTGTCTGTTTTATTGCACTTTTGGAAATAAGAAAGAAAGTCATGTAAATTAGACATGAAATGCACCTCATTTCACTTCAAAATAATGTCAATGTCAAGTTTATTTATATAGCACATTTATCCAGCCAAAGCCTCCAAAGTGCTTCACACAAACCAATAAAATATAAAAACACAAGAACAACACACAACATAAAAATAAATCACAAAAGATTACATGTTACAGACGTTGAGATTATTTGGTCTGTTATTATACTCTGAAACACATGTTTACATATTTAATGTTGAATATTTCTAAACTTTTTACAGAAGAGAGAAGATGGTATTTTTATTCATTCATTCATTAATAATAATGATAGAAAATTTAAAATAAGTCAGTGGAAAAACTATATTTTGTAATTATTATTATTATTATTATTATTATTATTATTTGGACGTTGTTAATATTTTAATAGCGTTCTGGTCAATAACAGAAAAGGTGTCCGTTCATATGCCTGATTAAAAATAGATCAGGCTACTCGACCAGTCCTTTATAAAGGGTGTTGGAGGTTCTTCGTGCATTTCGCTCCAACAGCACATCAGTGGATTCGGTCTGACAGAAATGTTAGAGGCTGCATTGTGCGGTCATCGATTCTGCGCAGGCCTGGTTGAACTGAAACGAGCTTCCAGCTTGTTTTGAAGAGGGGGCAAGTACGGACCACCATGAACGAAGTGGATTTTCTTCAGCACAACAACACTGGAAGTCTGAGTTTAGAGGACAAACTGGAGATTAGATGCCTCGGTGCTCATCAGCTGCAGGATGCTGTTAAAACCCAAACCGCCGGTAAGAACAATGACAGGTTTAATGTGGAGTTTTTCTGCGAGATGAAACGGCTAACTATTAGCTTGCGTTGTTATAGCAGTGGCTGGAAGATAATAAAAAAAAAATACAATAGGAATAGAACTTAAATCAGCTCCAGAAGAAAAAAAATGTATTTGTTTAATAGATCTTAATAAATGTTAATGTTGCGGGTCCGTTTATCATGAAATTAGAATGTGAAGTATAGAGATTTAAAAAAAAAAAAAACGCTGCAGTGATAAGAGTTTTTATCAGCGCCAATCGCAGCTGGACCTCTTAAAAAATAAATTAAAAAATAAATTAAAATCTCATTACCTCTGATAAATACTGTCAGACCTGATCAGCAATTATTTTTTTCATTTCCAGCAAGAAACAATCAGCTGGTTGCAGGCAGGAGGGCTTGGTGGCTGTGCAGCGGTGCAGCAGGGGTCTGCAGCCAGATGTGTGTGCCGAGAGACTCTCCGCTAAAGCGCATTAAAATAAATAAATAAACTTACCGGTTGACTGTCATGGTAGTTAGTATTTTCATTTAGTCTCAAATGAAGTGTTGGAACAGCGTCAGACTTTGTGTCTAGTTTGGTGGCAAAACACAGCTGTTTCTGGGTCAAATTCGTGAAACAGTTTTCAGACAACATAAAGGCAGTTCCACGTCTGCTCAGATATTTTGGATGGAGTTTATTCTGGATGTAGAGCTTCTGTCGTAGCTCTACATCATTGGGTAATAGGTCAAGGCTTACAGAGTCTGATTTCGTGCTGTCACAGCCAAAAACAAAACATGTCAGGTCGGACATCCTAAAGAAAAAGACGCCTAACCAGCTTATGCTAACGGCAAACATTTCTTCTTCGTGATTTTTATTGACAGCCGGTTAAACGATATGGTGTATTACCGCCACCTAGTGGAATGTGGACAAACTGCTCTTCAGTTGTAGGACCTAGCTTGACGCAGCTAGCTTGAGTTTGTTCATAGTTCAGCTTCACATAAATACTTGTGTGGATCAATCTTATCAACTTGATAAGGCTTATAAGCAATCTTATAAGCTAAAATGACTTCACTCTTTCCATTTGTATAATTAAAACATTAATGACAAAATACAGAAGAAACAAATCATACACCACTTGCTTTTATCAAAGATGTCAGACTTTCAGGTTTCCAAGTTTATAGATTTAATTTCAAGGCTCTTCCCATTCAATTTTAGACATTTTTATGCATTCCAACATCTCAGATATAGCAATTGAGAGATTTAATGTAAGCCTCTTCATGAAAAAAAAATAGCTAATCTTAAGGAAACTAGTGCTCTTTGATTCAAACCCGATCCTAAGCATGTACAGGGCAGCAGGTGACGGATGACGAGAGGAAAAAAAAATAACAGGAAGGAAAAACCTCCCAGCAGAACCAGACTCAGATAGGACGGCCATCTGCCTCGACTGGTTGGGGGTGGAGAGGACAGGAAAGCACCATAACTGTAAGCCAGGGATACCGGCTGAGAAAGAGAGGGAAGGGGTGGCGCGTGGTGCATCATGGGCCTAAAGATGTCACTATTATAGAGTCCCTTGGTACGAGCACTCCAGCTAAAGCCCCTCTGATCTGTAAACGATAAATAAATCCTACAAATTAACTCTGGATTTCTCTGGGAGAAAACAGATGGAAAACTCCACAGGACCTCTGCCTGGACTTAGGAGGCTTCTTTCTGTAACTACTTTGTAAAAATGTCTGAAAATTTATGAACATGAGTAGTGAATTATGAAAGAGGGAAAACCATCTAGCTAGCTTTGACTTACAGCTGTTCTTTAGCAGAATCGCTGCTGTTTGGAACATAAATTATGCTGGAACAGTAAAAATTAAGAAGACATATCTGAATTATTATGGTTTCTTCTACCAATCATTAAACACTGACGATGAAAAGGTATCAGCAAAAATATCTGGCGTCTGTTATTTCTCATCTGTATCATGTAATATTGAGTGAAGGATGCTGAACTCCTCATGTTGCACTTTAAACCCAACCTGAGTCGTACACAATTATAAAATTGCAAATGACACAATAACATTTATTCTCGGTGTGCCTTTAGGTAGACATTAATGTTATTTAACATAGTCACTGAACATTTACCTTTTACTTTAGCATATAAAGCTGGTGGTAACCCTGCAGGCCGTGAAACAATGGATGTATTTCCTCCTTCAGTGCAACATGATAAAAGATATTTTGGGGGAAATGGGGCCCCTGTATGAGTATTATGTTGGAAAGTTAATTAAGGATAAGTAAATAATAGATGCTGTAATGGTATGATTTGTATGAGAAGATTATTAGTACAAAAAGATGCTAATAATATGAGTAAGTGATACACTATATTCTTGCTGTGAGCTAATTGAGTTAAGCTAATTCCCTATAAGATATAAAAAATAAGTCAAAGTTTTTGTTTATGTACATTTGTACTGGGTGTTTTTTTATTTTCTATTGAAATTAAATAAAGAGAATTTAATGGTTGTAATAATAATTAAAGCCGCAAGCGGCATCCATCGGGTCCGAGCTGCCTGGACCCCGCCACCCGTGTCCTCCACCATTTCGTAGCATGGTAGGAAACCTGATAACATCGTAGTTAACATGGTAAAACACCCAGCTGAAAATCTGAAATGTTGATATCCTTAGTTAGCATTTTTTCGTAGCATGGTAATTTGCTAGCTAACATGCTATGTTGCCATGACAACAGGTGTTGTAATGCGTTAGGGACCCAACAAGTATGAATCCAGTCAATTTTGGTGCAGTTCCAATGTATTCCTGTGGAGATATGAGCAACCGTGTTTCATGGTGAGAAGGGGTTTTCTATCAGTTGCCACGGTAACACGGTTTTTCCTATTCGAAAGATTTGAATAGCGTTTGGTCCCCAACGTGTCAGGAAGGTTCCCACCAAGTTTGGAGTCAGTCGCACGAATCCCCTCAGACTAGTTCGTTGAAATGGCAGTGAAATCCAAGATGGCGGGCACCCCGTTGCCATGGCAACAGGTGTTCATTTGACTTTTGTGCTGGACTTGGGGTGTGACACGTATGAGTACTGTGAAGTTTGGTGCAGATCCCGTGTATTTCTATGAAGATATGATCAAACCGTGTTTCATGGCGAGGAGGCTTTTTCCGTCGGTTGCCACGGTTACAGGCTTTTTCCTATTAGAAAGATTTGAATAGCGTTTGGTCCCCAACTTGTCAGCAAGCTTCCCACCAAGTTTGGAGTCGGTCGCACGAATCCCCTCAGACTAGTTTGTTCAAATGGAAATGAAATCCAAGATGGCGGGCACCCCGTTGCCATGGCAACAGGTGTTAGATTGACTTCTTTGCTGGACTTGGGGTGTGACACGTATGAATACTGTCAAGTTTGGTGCAGATCCCATGTATTTGTAAGGAGATATGAGCAAACCGTGTTTCATGGCGAGAAGGTCATTTTCCGTCAGTTACCACGGTAACACGCTTTCTGCTATTGGAAAGATTTGAATAGCGTTTGGTCCCCAACTTGTCAGGAAGCTTCCCTCCAAGTTTGGAGTCAGTGGCACGAATCCCCCGAGACTAGTTGGTTCAAATACGATGTGTGTAAAGTGCCAAAAATGGGGAAAAAATGGCCGCACATGGCAAGATGGCGGGCACCACGTTGCCATGGCAACAGGTGTTAGAATGACTTTTTTGCTGGACTCAGGGTGTTACACGTGTGTGGCGAGTTTCGTGTTCCTGCGTGGAAGTAGACATTTGGGTCCCCATTATATTGGGGGTAATTTATTTTTTCTAGGTGGCGCTGTTGAGCCACTTTTACATTGATGTGTATGTGGACCTTAGAATATTGCGATTTTCACCGGGCTTGACGTGTGTGCCAAGTTTCACAACTTTTCATCTGTGTTTAGGGGCTCAAATTTGGGGTCGAAGCGCTTAGGAGGAGAAGTATAATAATAATTAAAGCCGCAAGCGGCATCCATCGGGTCCGAGCGGCCTGGACCCCGCCACCCGATGTCGCCATGACAACAGGTGGTGTAACGCGCTAAGGACCCAACCGGTATGAATCATGTCAAGTTTGGTGCAGTTCCCATGTATTCCTATGGAGATATGAGCAAACCATGTTTCATGGCGAGAAGGCTTTTTCCGTCGGTTGCCACGGTTACACGCTTTCTCCTATCAGAAAGATTTGAATAGCGTTTGTTCCCCAACTTGTCCGGAAGGTTCCCACCAAGTTTGGAGTCGGTCGCCCGAATCCCCTCAGACTAGTTCGTTCAAATGGCAGTGAAATCCAAGATGGCGGGTACACCGTTGCCATGGCAACAGGTGTTCGATTGACTTCTTTGCTGCACTTGGGGTGGGACACGTATGAATGCTGTGAAGTTTGGTGAAGATCCCGTGTATTTCTATGGAGATATGAGCAAACCGTGTTTCATGGCGAGAAGGCTTTTTCCGTCGGTTGCCACGGTTACAGGCTTTTTCCTATTAGAGAGATTTGAATAGCGTTTGGTCCCCAACTTGTCAGGAACGTTCTCACCAAGTTTGGAGTCGGTGGCCTGAATCCCCTCAGACTAGTTCGTTCAAATGGCAGTGAAATCCAAGATGGCGGGCACCCAGTTGCCATGGCAACAGGTGTTCGATTGACTTATTTGGTGGACTTGGGGTGTCACCAGTATGAATCCTGTCAAGTTTGGTGCAGATCCCACGTATTTCTAAAGAGATATGAGCAAACCGTGTTTCATGGCGAGAAGGTCATTTTCCGTCGGTTGCCACGGTAACACGCTTTCTGCTATTAGAAAGATTTGAATAGCGTTTGGTGCCCAACTTGTCAGGAAGCTTCCCACCAAGTTTGGAGTCAGTCGCACGAATCCCCTCAGACTAGTTCGTTCAAATACGATGTGTGTAAAGTGGAAAAAATGGGAAAAAAATGGCCGCACACGCCAAGATGGCGGGCACCCCGTTGCCATGGCGACAGGTGTTACATTGAGTTTTTTGGTCAACACGGGGTGGTACACGTGTGTGCCGAGTTTCGTCTTCCTACGTTGAAGTAGACTTCTTGGGCCCCATTCATGTGGTGATTTTTGGTGACTCTAGGTGGCGCTGTTGAGCCAATTTTGCATTGATGTGTATGCGGACCTTATAATATCCGATTTTCGCCGGGCTTGACGTGTGTGCCAAGTTTCACAACTTTTCATGGGTGTTTAGGGGGTCAAATTTGGCGTCGAAATGCTTAGGAGGAGAAACATTTCAACCACAATAGGGCCTTGCCATACTTTGTATGGCTCGGACCCTAATAATAATAATAAACATAGCAGAAACAATAGGGCCCTGCCATACTTTGTATGGCTCGGACCCTAATAAAAAGTGTTCTAAAGGAAAGGTGACCTTAATGACTTATGTTGTCATCTGGACCCTTTGTAGGGGTACAGGAGGGGCTTTTAGGGGGGGCAGGGCACCCCCCTTAATAAAATGGCACTACAGTCTGTTAAACATGCGACTCATTAAGATTCACCACTTCTCCAGTTTTCTGCAGGACAGACATATCCACCAGCAGCTTGTCATCTTCTTTGATCAAAGCATGTTGAGTTCTTGCAGACAAAAGCCTCAGATCTTCACTGTTCTACATGTTTACCAAACAAGGACTCCTCACTTACCCTGAATTTAAAGTATTTTGATCTTCTCTCCACAGTCTCTGTATTCAAACCCTTCAGATAGCAGCATTAGTATTCATATAGCTGAATTTATGCTCTAATTGGTCCTTCATCTGTGTGTGTTTCTGTGTTCTCTGCAGATGTCCAGCAGCTGCTTGTGATTAAAGAAGAGGTTTCCTATGACTGGAGGTCCAATCCGGACCCAGAGCCCCTCCACATAAAGGAGGAAGAGAAGGAGCTCTGGACATGTAAGGAGGGAGGAGAGATTCATTGGCAGGAGGAGACTGATGTCACCATTTTCCCATTCAATGTCATTGTGAAGAGTGAAGATGAAGATGATGATGATGATGAACCTGAGTTCTCACATCTTCTAAGCCAAACTAAGGGAGAGGACTGTGGAGGAGCAGAACCAGTCAGGAACTCTAATCCAAGGACTGAAGAAAAGGCTTCAGACTCGTCTGAGACTGACGTCAGTGATGATGAAGATGACTGGCAGGAACCTCTGTCACATGCTGGACCTGACATGAAAAACGGTGAATATTGTTGGAAGGAGAGCAGGGCACCAGAATCGGGAGTAAACTCGGATGTGGAATGTGATGCTAAGAAGATTTATCACTGCTTCGAATGTGATAGACAATATTTCTATAAGCAGTCTCTTCACAGACACATGAAATCTCATCCCAACAGTTTGGTTAATAAAAAATGCTTAGATCGCCAGAAAAACGTGGATTCGCTCAAGAAGAGGGGCAAAACAGAAGAGAAAATTTTCATTTGTGACATTTGTGGGCAAAGATTTACCCAAAAGACAAATCTTAACACACATAAGAGAATCCACACAGGTGAGAAACCATTCAGGTGTGATGAATGTGGCAAAAGATTTAACCAACGGGGAAATCTGCAGAGTCACCAGAGAGTCCACACGGGAGAAAAACCATTCATATGCCACTACTGTGGGAAGAGTTTCCGACGGCAAGGAAGTCTGCAGGTACACGCAAGAGTCCACACAGGGGAGAAACCATTCGTTTGCTCCATTTGTGGTAAAGAATTTGCCCGGACGACACATTATAATACTCACATGAGAGTCCACACAGGAGAGAGGCCTTTTGCTTGTAATGTTTGTGGAAAGGAATTCAGCCATAAGACGCATTTTAAGGAACACCTGAGAGTCCACACCGGAGAGAAACCATATGCTTGCGAAGCTTGTGGAAAGAAGTTTAGACTTCAGTGTAATTTAAAGAGACACATGAGAGTTCACACCGGAGAAAAACCATTTGGTTGTGATGAATGTGGAAAGACGTTCAGTTGCAAGTCACATCTTAAGAGACACAAGAAAGTCCACACAGGAGAGAGGCCCTTCTCTTGTCACATCTGTGGGGAAAACTTCACAGAACCGGGAGTTCTCAAGGGTCACATCAGAGTCCACACAGGAGAGAAGCCGTTTGGTTGTGACGTTTGTGGAAAAACATTCAGGCAGCAGTGCACGCTTAAAAGACACACAGTCGTGCACACAGGGGAGAAGCCGTTTTTCTGTCCGATTTGTGGTGCTCGATTTACACAACAGGGGAATCTGAAGAGCCACATGAAGATGCACACATGAAAAATGCTGTAAATTACAGGGTTTGCTATAAAAATCATTAAATCACCTTTTATGTTAGATTCCAATCCATTTTTATAGTTGGCACACCTGTGGAAATTAGTACGCAGCAATACCGACCCCTGTATGTAGTTATGTTATTTCAAAATCGGTACAGTGATAGCTGAATGTACCATCATCTTCCTCAGCTGTGTCTTTTTAATGTGTGGAAAAATATATGGTCACGAAAGCAGAATATGTTGTAAGCCAGGGGTCTCCAACTCTGGTCCTCGTGAGCTACTGTCCTGCAGGTTTTAGATGTGCTCACGAGGACCAGAGTTGGAGATCCCTGTTGTAAAATCTGAACCTTTCTGTGTTAAAGCAGCACTACTAAACTTTGACAGGTTTTTGCACTTTGTTGCCCTCTACAGACGCCAGTTTGGCATTCATCTTCGTCCTGTCTCTCCTCTGAGTTCTCTCCAGCCAGTAAAAGTTAGCCCAATGTTGACTCATCTCTTCCTCTGTTACTTTCTCTCCTTTTCCTTGCTTCTTCCAAAAATGTCATCTTGTGTTTCTTTGATGAATCGGCCATGGTGTGCATTTAAAAGAGCCAATGTGTTGATATCCAGTTGCTGTCATGTGACACAGTGCCATAAAGCGGAATGCTGCTGTAAAGAGGAAGCAAAACGTTGAGATGTGTGGTTCTTCAGCCTCTGGATGCTGCAGGCCATCGTGGCTCCTAGAATGTACACCATAAATGTCACTAAAGCTTCAAAACGAGTCAGAAACGCATATTTTGAAGGTCAGAAAGTTACATATTGCTGTAAAGCAGCACTACTGAACTATGGCAGATTTTCAGACTTTGGTGCCAGAGATCGGAGATCACAGCCAGCTTAGACTGTTAATCTTTACACAATGAAATTCCTCCAGACTGGATGAATGCTTTAATGATATTTTGCGCTGTATTAAAAATAATGAAAATCCCCTCCAGCCCTTTTTAAAAAGGAACATTAACTGTGGAGCCATGGAGTACTTTTGAAGAAAAGAAAGGCATCATGCTAACACCCCGGCTTATCCGATCGGTCTGGATGAGAACAAAGTTTCACTAGGGCCGGTGTTCTGCAGGTTTTAGAGGTTTCCCTGCTGCAACACACCTGACTCAGACTTGTGCAGAGCTTGATGTCAGGGAAACTTCTAGAACCTGTAGGACACCGGCCCTCGTGAAACTTTGTTCTCATCCAGGCCGATCAGATAAGCCGGGGTGTTAGCGTGATGCATTTCTGTTCTGATTGGACATTTGATCAAATTGCTCCGCAGCTAATGTTCCTTTAAAAAAAGGGCTGGAGGGGATTTGCACGTTTTGAGGACCCCTGCTGTGGTTGATGGTCCTCCTGCGCGTACTTAGGTTCGGTGATGAGTTTCAGTCCTGTTTCCATCATGTAAGCACACAACTAATCAGATCACTTCAACTAGCCTCCGCTGGAGTCTCTAATCAGACTGATTTCAGTTGGATAGAAGAAAAATTTGTCCATGTAAACATAGTTATCAGATTTTCATGGATGCTGCTTTTATACCATATCGGCTGTCTCCCAAATGTTGCCCAGTTGAACTAAAATGGTTTATTTATTTATTTTAAATCAAATTTTAAAGTGTTGGAATCTTGAACACTGGTGGAAAAACGAAGGCTGCTAGAAACAAAGAGCAGGTTTATAGATCAGAGAACATCAGCTACATACAATGAGCTGGAATTACCCTTCACATGGTTGTTTTTAACCAGGTTAAGCCAGTTTTCAGTCTTGGTCAGATGTGGCAGCTAACTTAAACAGTAGTTGATTTCTGTTGTAACTTACTGCAAAAATCTACAATATCTACCAGCAAGGCGAGAGAGTCGGGCAGAGTTTAACTTTTTTTAAAAGACCAGTCAATTACTATTAAGGATTATTGATCTATTGTCACATTTATTTGTATTATAAATTGTTTGTGGTTATTTTATGCAAATGTAACAGCTTGACTTGTCAAATATGTACAATATATGAAATATCTGAACTATTTTAGTATTTGTATGAACAGTTAAAACAGACGTGCATGTGTCTGAGTATGATTATAAAACGAGCATAAAAACAAATTAATTCTAAATGCATCTAAATTTTGTATGTTACATTAATAAAGCTGAATGAGTTTAAACTGGTTTTAATTTCTTGTTTTTAAATACTTCATCTGTATTTTTAATAAATATCAAAGTAGAAAATATTAAGAGCTTTCAGACTTCGAACGTCTTGTGTTGGTTGCAGAAGGTGAAGCTAGAAGTTGCTGTAGAAAGCGAGGACTCAAATACAGACTCAAGTTAATGCAGGAGGAGGAGCAGCAAATAAAACTTTACCCCCAAAAAAGAGAGAAGTCAACTAAACCAAACACAGTTAAAAATAAATTAATAAAATCTCTCCTGAACTGCAGATCGTTGTGCTGGTTTAAACAAGCACTTTTACACCTGCCGGATTAAACCGACCCCATTTTCCAGATGTGACACAGACTACTCCTCTTATATAACACGCCCCGACATTACAGCTTTGATTTACACAGATAAACCGATAAATAGACGTCTGTGAAATATGCAAACATGTCTACTGTTGTACAGACGATATCACTCCGGTGATTGGAAAGCCAACCTATGCACCAAGTTTGCAGGTTCAAGCCTTGATATTGTCGTTTTTTTTGTTTTTTGTTTTTTTTTTTGTCTATTTTCCTCTGGGAATGAATATTGATCTGATTTAATCTCATGTATATGAGTCATGCTCACTAGTAAATTCACTGTCAGACAGCTTTTATTGACACAAAATGCAGCACGTCCCGGATTACATCAAACCTGCCTGTTTTGTACACTTTGGTCAGTAGGTGGCTTCATGTGCACATGTTGCCTCGTTAAATAAACCATTTGTGAACCAGTTTGCTAGAAAGCTTTGGTGCTTCATGAGGCCATCACCAACTTGTTTAACCAAAGGGGCCGATGTTGCAGGTAGTTCACAAAGCAGACTTTGTCCCTCCACTCTGCAGACAACAAACTGGCAAAGGGAGGCAAGCTGGAAATATACGCAGGGAGTAAATGAGTACTAAATAACAGCTGAGAGGCAATCTGTAGCAAAACACCAGGGGCTTCATGTATGAAGGATTGCGTAGATTTCATACTGAAAGATGCGTACGACCAAAACTGGAAAGTCAAAAATATTCAGATGAGTGAATCTGTGCACACGCTTGTTCCTACACTGCTTTTTACTTCCTGAAACATGGAACAGAAATAAAGCACTGCCACGCCATCTGGAGACATTAATAAAGTTTATTCAATTCAATTTAATGCTTTTAAAAACAGGACAACACATTTATTTTTTATTTAGTACAAATTCAAGACCAAATCAAGTCAAGTCACTTTTAAAGATGCAGTCAAATCCAGTTATTATTCCATCTAGTTCAAACTAATCCAATTATAATCAAATCAAAACAAAACCACAATGCACAGCGGTCCAGTTTAAAATAACTGTTCATATAAACCAAATTATAAAAACGTTTCCTTGTGTAGAAAGCCACAGAATCTTCTTTTCAGTTCAGCCCCCATCCAGAGCATGCGTGGGCCGTCGGGCAGCAGAAGAAAGAAAACCTCCAGCAGAACCAGACTCAGGAAGACAGCCATCTGCCTCGACTGGGAGGGGGTGGATAGGACAGGAAAGAGGGGTCAACAAGCACCATAACTCTAAGCCAGAGATACACAAATAATGTCAGTGTGTTGTGTGTGTTGGCGGAGGCGAGGACCCAAACGCAGGCAGGAGAAGCAGGTCGGTGCAGGTAAAAGGGTTTATTAGACACAAACTCAGGAGCAGGGAAACACACAATACAGGGGATGAACCACAAGGATCTGACAAGGCAATCTGAAAACCATGAGGTGTTTGTACACAGAGGAAGTAGTTAGGAGCAGGTGAAGTAACGAGCCAGGAAGAGAAAGCTGAGCACATGAGGGAAAACAGGAAAACTGAACTAAATATGAGAAAACCGAAAACCTAAAGCATGAACATAACGGAAAGTAAACATGACAAAAAAACAGAAGTAGAAACCAAGATTAAAACAGAACTAAACGTGACAAACCAAAACCCGAAACCCTGATCAAATCTAACACAAACCAAAAACACACCAAAACCCAGGAACCAAGACATAATGTCTGTGTAATTTCTATAGCACATTTACTATTAACCCAGTTGCCCAAATTGCTAATGAAACAATGAAAACGTGAACAATAAAAACAATTAAGCATAAAACCAAAGTTAAAATAAATATCAAGCTCAACTGTGTTTAAAAGCCATAGCAAACAGGTGAGTCTTATGTGGGGACTTAAAACCAAAAGTGTCTGAGCAGCTTTGATATGAAGGAGACATTATTTCACCAAAAAGCTCGAGTCTGGATTTTAGACCCTCCAGAAGGAGCGGAGCAGAAGACCTGACAACAACAACGTTATAAATTATACGTGAAGAAGAAAGAGCAAAGAGAGCAGGGAAAGAAAAAGATGGTTTAGGTTCCCAACCTAGTTCCACAGGCACTCCCTGGACCCTTTGGTGGACCCCATGGGGGTTCCTGGACTCCAGGCTGGGAACCACTGACCTAAGCAAATCTTAACAATAGACTTCATCAAAACAGAAGATTTTACGTCTGACCTCGAGGTGGGGGGGCGTCGGCTTCCTGTTGGTCTGCCTCCAGTTTCCAAGTTCCATCTGTTCACATTTTATTCAGATGATTCAAACCAAAGAAGCAAAGTTTTACGGATCTCTGAGGGTTTTGGAGACTGTGAAGCTCCCCAAAGAACCATATGACTTTAAGAGATTTTCTTTGCTATTGAAGCACTGAAATGTATGTATGTATGTATGTATGTATGTATGTATGTATGTATATATGTATGTATGTATATATGTATGTATGTATGTATATATGTATGTATGTATGTATGTATGTATGTATGTATGTATGTATGTATGTATGTATGTATGTATGCATGCAGGCATGTATTTATTTATCCCTTCATTCATTTTTAAATATTGCTATTTTAAAGGCTGAAGATGTTTAATGTTGCCCTGTAAATACAGTGGCTGGTGAATGAGAGTTTAAACTATAAATTTAACAACTTTTATGGTTCATGCTCCACAGATTTGTTGCTGGTTACTTTCATATTAAACAAAGGGACAAATGTATTTCAGAATTAGTCCCTCGGGAGGATCACAGTGCTCTTTTATTGTCTCTAAAATATGTTACAACAATAATGTGGACAGAATATAGCCTGATTCTTTTATATAATTTAGTTTTTGGATTAATTTTTAATTTAATTGAAGGTTTATATGCAGTGTCTTTGGGTGCAGACAGCTAACACAGATTACTGTATCGTGCACTGCAGGATGTGTGTGTGTGTGTTGACAGATGGCAAGCTTCATCGTTGGCAGCCTGCATTGACCGAGTTGTTCTTTTTCTCTTTAATTAATCACACACTGAAATAATCTACCTCTAGTCCTGATTTTTGAGCATGACGTAATTACAGATAGACTCAGGTAAAGATAGTAAAACCTTAGATTATTTCCCTTAAAGCGGTTGTATAATTGTTGGACTGGATGTGCATCGAGGTTTCTGCTGTACCGACACAGACTGCAGTTCCCGGTTGGAAGCAGAACAAACAGACTCTGTACCACATTTGGAAAACCTCCTTGTAGAAATGTGCCATCTGTGCAAGCATTTTTATTCTATTTAGTTTATTTATACAAATGACTTCAAATGGAAATAAAACATGTTCAATACAAATCTAATTAAAAACAATCCACTTTGATATAATCCAGTTATAAGATGATTAATATTGTGTTGTATGCTTTGCAGGAAAAAAACTCTTTAAAAAGAAAAGCAAGCATTATCACTGTGGAGGTGGGCTCTTTTCATCTTAATTTGACTTTTTTGCTCTACTGTACTTTATTATAGTGCTGTGATGGGATTGAGAACTGGTCTGCAGGACGGATGAGGGATAGACTGGTTCAGGGAGGTTATTGGCACATTTGCTGCTTTTTACGGCTTTAACTTCCTGAGATCAGGAATTAAACACTGTCAGCTTTGATGAGAATAATAATAGTTCTTGAATGTTCTCTGTTTGAGGCTTTTAAAAGAACTTTTTCAATCAGCTTTATTTATCTGGCACCAACTCTGAACAAAGTCATCTCGAGGCACTTTTAAAAGCAGTCCAATCCAATTATAATTCAGTTCACTGAAATCTAATTATAAGCTTATTAAAATAAATCATGATGGGATTCAATCTATAATTACTGTGTTTATAGAAGGAAATTCGTTAGAAATGATTGCCTAGCTGAGGAAACCAATTGATAGCAGCAAATCTTCCCTCTGGATTCAGTCCCCCATCCTGAGCATGCGGGGGTCGGCAGGCAACCGTGGAAAGGAAAAACTCCCTTTCAACAGGAAGGAAAACCTCCAGCAGAATCAGGAAGGGCAGCCATCTGCCTCGACCGGTTGGGGGTGGAGAGGACAGGAAAGAGGGATCAACAGGAACCGGATCTCCGAGCCAGGGACATCTGCTGAGGAAAAAAAAAAAGAGAAACAGTTTAGTAATAAGAAGAAGCTTTAAATATACAACACTTTCACACAGCAAGTAGAACAACTTTAAAACAATAAAAATATAATTGAACAGAAGAAATTCAATCAATAAAATCATGTTTAAGAAAAGATTTAAACCAAGAACAAATGAAAGTCCTCTGCTGAAGGATCTCAGACTACAGGCTCCTATTGGTCTTAACAGCCAGACAAATAACAGGGCGAAAGACCACAAAGGGTTAAAAAAGTCATAAGTCATAAGATAAAATCAGTTTTAAATCATACTGGGAGTAGAGGCAAAGACCCTGAAACAGGGTGATGTGGTCCCTGTTTTTGGTTCTAGTTTAAAGTCTGGCAGCTGAGTTTTGAACCATCTGCAGCTGATTGTTAGATTTTTGATTCAGAGATGTTCCTTAGATGATAAAAACGTGGCTGCATTAGTTTTATAATGTGCTGCTCAGAGAAATTTAAACCAAACACGGGTTGTTTGCAGCAGCCTTCACATGTTCCTGCAGGAAACCAGCAGTTCGCAGGATGTATTAACTCAAGAAGATTTGTGACCGACTATAGCGACCTAAGTTCTGTTTGAATCCATTTGTAGAAAGTTCTGAGACGTCCAGTACTTAACATTTAAAAACAGTCTTGTAGTAAACGCAGCTTACAAGGATCCCAAGGGGCTCCCTGAGCAGGACACCCCTCCATCTCTGGTCCTTGTTCCCTCTACGGAAGTCTTTTACATTGCCTAGTTATTTTATTTTGAATCTTGTGCATTAGTGACATTTCTTAATTTTTGAGCGTATCAGGATGGTATGGGAGAAGGTCGTCCGCGTGTGCGTGCATAAACAAAAGTAAGGTCTACCGTTATTATGCTGCTCCCAAACCTGCTTAGGCATTGCATGGTTGAACAGTCTTCCTATTCTGTGGTTTATGTGCAAGTTTTAATACGTTGTAGAACGTCTTAGTAGTTAATCGGATACATGTTACCGTGTAATAAGGCATTTGTTGGAGTGTGACAGGTTTTCCAGCTTTAAGCCTTATTTCTGGGTGCTGTATTTAAGTTATTGTATTCATATTTGCATCGCTACATTTTATTTAACCTCTTTGTTGCGCCAGATGCACTTAAGTGTAATGTGAAACGCTGTTCACGCGTCCCTCATTTGTTGAAGGTAGGTGGTGCAGTTGCGAGCTACGGCCACTAGATGGAGCCAGAGACCACCAGATTAATTTAAAACCTCTAGCTGTAATATTAACCCTTTACCTGACTAGACTTTGGTTGATTTATGGTTTATTTGGCGTATTTGTTAACATACAACCAGTCAGATATGTCCAGTATTTATTATTTATTATGTAGTTTCATCCAATTTTACAGTATTATTATTATGATTTGTACTTTGTTTCTTTTATACACAACACACACACAAACACACATACCATCCTGTAAGCCATCTTCAATATTAAAGTGCTCTTGGAATTGCCTTCTCCGTTGGAACTCTAACCCAAACCCAATCAGACCAGCAACATCCTCCCAGAGTGCTCCACTCTGACACCTTGTTTCCAAGGGAGTGTCTGAGCAGGACCTCCTCCACCTCTGGTTCCTTTTCTGAAGGGGAGACTCAGAAAGGGAACACCAACTGAACTGATGTCTGATAACCTAGTAGATTACAGTTTTACTTACAGGAATGTGGCAGATGTCTCTATAAAATATCTTTTATTAAGTTTGTTACTGGTTTGTATTGGTTCAAAATTTGCTATTTTATCTTTTTAAAAAAAGCTTATATGCATTTTTTTCTTTTCTTTTTTTTAAACATGTCCTGTCCAGCATCATAGCAAGCAAAATGATAATCTGGTTGCTGTATCATGCTGAACAAGTTTGCTCTGCCAAGGGGAGGCTTATCAGTATAAGCTTGACAGAAGAAGAAGGAAGACAGCAAAAAGAAGCAAAAGGGAAAGAGGAAAGAGGAGATAAAAACACCACAGACAGAAGGCAACGATCCTTCAGTCCAAACTGTCACCAGACAACAAACTGTTACACTTGTACATGAACACATCAGAAAACTTCCTACGGCTTTTACTGAAAAACAGAACTGCTAGTCATTAGGAGTTATTAAATAATAACCAAAACAAAAAGACATCATAAAAGTAGCATAACAACCAGATACAAACTCACAGGAAAAAAAAAAAAAGACAAATTATCTCTACATGTATAAATCCACTGGACAACTCAGTGACTGTGTCAGCATGCAGAGGATGAGGAATAAGGAGTGATGAAGAGTGGTGAGTGAGATCATGCAAATGCGACCACGACAGAGTCTAGAGGCAGACTAGGGCAGCCCAGAGACCCAGGTGATCAGCGGCAATCCCGGAGCACGAACCAAATCCACCCCACCATGCAGACAACCCTGAACCCAGAGGAAGGCCCCAGCCAGAGCCCCCCGTGGTCTTGGGGCACAGGCCCCAGTGGGCCAAGTTTGGTACCTGCAGCTGCAGGTGACGACCCCGGCAGACCAAAGAACGGCGAGCCCCAAATCCAGCCTCCACCGCCGTCCCCCGGCCACCCCCCATCACCTCCCACCCAGATGCAGCCGACCGGGCATCCCCCAGGATCAGCAGCCCCCAGCCCACCCCTGGCGGTGCCCCTGGGATGAGGGATGTGAGAGGGCCACATTACCCTCCTCCTCCCCGCCCATGACCGTCTGTGGTGAGTGTGTTTTCTGCAAGTAAAACTGAGGGGCAGTGACCACATTGTGCTGGTAGCGAGGCCATATTAGCAGTCCTGCCTTCGCTACACGACACGCCCCCCAGAAGTTGTTTGTGTGTTGTGTTTGTGTTTTGATGTCTAAGTGTAATTAAAACTAGGAGGCAAGTCGCCACATGGTGCAGCCAAGGAAGTCACTTGGATGGCCACCTCGGCTACACCCTGCATGACAAGCAAATCCCTACGTGTGTGTGTGGGTGTATAAGAAAGACAGAGAGCAGGGAAGAAGAGGGCCCTGGGGAGGGCCCCCAGGGCAAGACAGGCCCCCACAACCAGGCCACGCAGTGGCTGTGGTCAACGAGCCCCCACCGACCCCAGAAGGGGTGAAGGAGAGGAGCAGAAGGAGAATAGCGGGAAAGCCCAGATCCAAGGAGCACCACCCCCAGGTCCACCCAGGCCACCCCCACAGGGTCACGTCATAGCTCCGCACCTACTCACCTGTGTTCTTGTACACACCCACTCATTCTAGTACATTCATACGCACACACACACACACACACACACACACACACACACACACACACACACACACACACACACACACACACACACACACACACACACACACACACATCATCCACAGCATAAACACACACACAACATACAAATGTCCCTGTCTCACACCCCAGCACTTCCCCTTACAATCCCCTGTACCCCCACTCAGCTCCCCTTCAAACCCCTACACCCCTCCTGCCCCCGGGCCATACCCTGGGTCCCAGGGCGGCAACCAGATGCCAGGGCATGCACTAACCCACACCATGGCAGCACATCCGGGCAGGCCCAGACCCCCAGCACATACAGACCCCACCACCTTGGAAGGAGGGGGGGGCCACCCCCAGGTACCAGAGCTCAGAACCCCCACCAAGCCCACCCCAGAATAGCCCGGCCACCCGGCGTCCACCGACCCAGGCACCACCAGTGGCTTCACCAGTGGCCTCACCCCCTGCCACAAAGTGACCCCAACCAATGGCACCCACAGCCCCCAACAGGGCCGGACCTAGAGCCGCCTCCATCGCAGAGCAGCCCGGCCCCACACCACGGGAAACCACCAAGAACCCGCAACCACCAGTCACTCCCAGCCATTTTCCAGCCCCCAAAGCGACGAGGTCACAGTCCTCCACCTACACTAAGTGATGAAACTAAGCACAGGGGACCAGAGGGAATGAGATTCAGCCGAATAGTTCTTTGAGGAGGCAGACATTGTCTCACTACTGATGTGGTCAACTAAGAGATTCCTAAACTGCTGAATACACTGATTATTTTTGTTTTTCCAGTTCACAAGGATAGTTTTCTTTGGGATGCATAATGCTGTGCATATCATGTGTGCAGAGTTAATTGCCATATTAATGTCACCCAAGTCACCTAGTAGACACAGTGCGGGGTTTGCAGGAATATTACATTTAAACCATTGTTGACATGTCCACACATACTTGAAGCCAGAACCTGCGGACAGGTGTGCAGGACCACAAGGCATGGAGGTAGTTGTCAGGTGTGTTTGCAGTGTGGGCAGATGTTTGATTGTGACAGACCCATCCTGAACATCCTTTGTCCTGTATAATGAGTTCTATGCAGAATTTTGAATTGTATTATTTGCATATTTGAATTCTTAGTCATTTTAAAGGTGTTTAAACATATTTGTAACCATTCATCTTTATTAAAGTTACTGGATAAGTCAGCTTCCCATTTTGAAGTTGGAAGACAGATTCTAGTCTAGACAATAGTCTCTATATTTTTGATAATAGCTTTGGGGCATTGAGATTCATGAATTCTGCCATCTGGTGACATTCTAAAAAAATTTGCTGCTGGTTCCATATTGCATATATGCATATGTGCATTTTCTTTAAGTAAATCTGATTTTCTTAAGCAAAACATGCTTGATGAAATTCTTTTTTTTTTAAGTGCAGTTGTGAAGGAGAACAACAAAGTGAGATCACATCACTCCAGTACCACCCTCACTTCCAAAGCCTTCTGTTCAGTTGCAATTAAGTATAAAATTCTTTTGTTTTTAAATCTTTTAATGCCTACACCCCTCCTTATTTATCTAGCCTATTCCAGTCATATTTCCCCTCTCACTTCCTCAGGTCAGCTGATCAGACATCGTTATATTTCCAAGGCAACAAAGAAAACTCAGAGCTGACTGGGCTTTTTCTGTGCTGTTGAAACTTCCTCAATTACTGTTTTAAATCTAGTTTAAAAACCCCAGCCTTCAACCCAGAGTGAGGTTTTGATGGCGACTGTTTGTTGATTCGTTATTAGTTGTTTTTATCTGGTTTTAGTTTTATTTCTGCCAGTGGCAAAGGTCATGTATTTGGTGGCGTTTGTCTGTTAACAACATAACATAAAACATTAGGGATTTTTATTAAATTTGCAGAACAGGCTTTCCCTCTGTGTAAAGAACCTCTGGGATTTTTCATGACATTAATAATCATGGTTAATGATACAGTTCTGAATGTTTGCTGGCAAATTGCCGTGTTACATGAAGGTAACGTGGAGCCCCAAAAACAAAATATATAAAAAAATGCACACAATGTCGTTTTTTTACCTAAAATTCCAGCAGCAACACGGAGGAGTCAGTGTTTGGCCCTTCATCAGGTTTTTGCACTTAACTGATGTACTTTAAAAATGCATTTAAAATATTAAACATAAAATCTCTAAATGCTCTCACAGTTCAGTATCTACCATTTATTACCATGTGATAGTTTAAAAAAATATTATGTGGTTTTCTGCTTCTGGGTATCTATTAGGGGACAGAAGGCAAGTATCAGATTGTGTTCAACAGGATTTTAAGCAAAGTTTATACCATAAAAAAATGAAGCAAAATGTCTCAGAAACTGTACGTGACAAATATGTCATGTCGGGCTCTTATGGGTTAAAATCTTCATGATTAAAAATATTGCCCAAAGGAGGCTCAAGGAGGTCTTGATTCTTATCGGTGCAACAGCATTCAAGACTTTCAGATTGAAATGAGTGTGGCTGAGTGGGATGATCAGGGGAATGGCTGGGCAGAATGTGACACCGGTGTTCTGTTGAAACGTGCTACCTTGTCAAAACATGCTACTGCAGGCTGAATAGGTTTATGGTAAGCCAACAGGGTCAAAAACAGGACTTGCTTAATGTGTTTAAGAAGAGAACTGCATTCAAAAACATTGTTTTGAAAGTCAGGACTCCCATAAAATACGGGGTAATTCCTCACAGAACGCCATATTTTACATCTCATTGGAAACGTACAATCCCTTTGTCCTATATATACATAGATATAGATATCCTAGAGTGGTGTAAAAAACTGAATTTTTGACTGAAAAAATATTATTATTATTATTATTTATTTTTTATATTTTTTATGGAATAACAAATTTCATCATACATAAAAAAGATATTTGGTAAAATAATATGAAGAATTAAGTATTGGAGCATTAGATTTTGAGTCACTGGTAGGTACCATTAAAATTATTTTGTTAAAAGCTCTTTTTTCACACATTTTCACACAACTTTTTTCCCATGCTTCCACTTTATGGAATAATAGAGTGATAACCATTAATAGAAAACCAATATTTAAACAGAATTGGTATGAAAGATGTATTGTCTTTGTAATGGAGTTTTTGGACATAAATGGAAATATTTATCAAAAATTTTCCACTAAATTTATTTATTTCCTAAAATACAATTCATTAAGGTTTGCAAACCATTCCTGTACTCCTGCTTATTGTCTTACACAACGGTTTGCAATACTCTCTTCTGAAACCAAGTTTAACAGAAATTGCAGTAGGTGGACTTAATTTAATGAAAAAAGAGTCGATTAACAAACTTATTACTAAATTGTTTAAATCAGACAAACAGCAGATTCTAAACTTTTCTCAATGATGAAGCCCAGTCTTCTGCTATCAGACTCCTCTACCTCTGTCAGAGCCACTATTACACACCTGGTCTATCTGTCACCTTCTGCACACACCCATCACATGGCAGTTATGTATCTTTGCAGACATTGCACATGCTAAATATATGTATATATATTGTTAACCATTCCCGCTTCCTATCCTCCGATAGTAGTCGGAAGACACGGGGAGATCCGTCTTCTCCAGGGCCGAAGTGGACTTGGCTTCAGGGTAACTCCCTAATTAGGCTACTTTCTTTTCTTCCCACTCACGGTGTGAAGCACAAAAAAAGGAAAGCAGCAGTTGTGCTGAGAAACGGCTTTATTTCTGGACTGCACTGTCATTGTCTTCCTGACTGTTCTGCCTAACTACTCCGTCTCTTATCTTCCATTTTTCCCCTTAACACCTTCTGCTTCCCGTCCCTCTCATTCCTCCTGCGCCTTTTCTTCTACGCGCGCACACTCACTCACGCGCACTGAGCTGCTGGATCACACAACCAGAGTTACACATCGCACAACATATATATATATAAACAAATCATGTGTGTGTGTATATATATATATATATATATTAGTTTTATAATAATTACTATTATAATACTATTATAATAGTAATTACTATTATTGTTATTGTTACTTAACCTAAATCTTACAATGGACCGGACCGTGGATGGAATCGCCCCTAGTGTTAGGGACCACTCATTACAATAAAAGTTTATATTATCAGGCTTTTATAATAATGAAAAACTCACAATACTTTAAAAGTAGGCCTACAATTTCTATGAAAATACATAAAATACATGAATATAAAAACATTAAAAGAGAATATAAAAGCAGTAAACAGTGTAAAACGGTAAACAGTAAATATGTGCAGAAAGATGACACATTTTGGTGATCGGTGAACTGAGAAGTGAAATTTCTCTGCTCTCTGAATAACGGGAAGCAGCATTTGATGGCTCAGCATGAAAAATCCCTGAGCATTGCTGTTTCTTGTTTTGTTCTCTTTCATTTACTCTTTTTAACGGGACATGTATGCTGACCTGTCATTTAATTCTGCTCATTTATGATGAATGGAAAAAAGTAAGATCAGTCCATATACAAGACTTTTGTTTGGTCGATGATTCAGTCAAGGGAGTCAGTTGCCAGATGATAGATCAGATGACTGGTAGTCATAACATGGTGAAGTAACATATTATTTAAATCTATATGTGTTACGTTCAACATTAGCAACCTAAAGGTAGTTTTAAAACCTGACTTGTATTTGTTTGAACTGTCATAATCTATAACAGGAAACCAGGCGGCAGGACACAAATGCAGCAGTACAGACAGGAAGCAGGCAGTTAAACTAAGACGTTTTAAAACAAACTGAAGAAGCTGCCAAAGCAGGATTAATAAAGTACTAAATCCATTTTAAAAAGAAACAAACAAAAAACCAACAGCAAAGACAAGGTTCTGGCAGAGAAAACTGAGCAGTATGTATAATGGACTGGCTGATAAGGTGAGTGATGAACAACAAGAAACAGGCAGTAACACAATGATCCAGATGGCTGAAAGAGGCATCTGAGGATACCTGGGGGTTACCTGCCCTCTCACTGAGACCTTCACACCTCCAGGACCCTGAGGTGGACAGGAAAGATCATTGCAGATCCCTCCCATACAAGTTTGGGCTCAAACTCAGCCTCAGCAAAGAAACCCCCTCCACACACTGATTCCTCCCCTGCTTAATGTTCAACTTACACATCTCTTTCTTCCCCTGGACCATGACCTCACTCACTTCACTACACACTTTATATTTATACTCGTATTTATGCTCTCTTTGTAGTTATTCTATTATTTTTACTATTTTTGGATCTGTGATCTGCCAGTTTATATTACCTCTGTTTTTAGCACCTCCATCCCAGCACAGATTCCATGGGAAAACATACTCATGGTAATCTTATGCTAGGTAACATGGATAAACAAAGGAAGCCAGGACTACCAACATACAGCAAAAAACTGAAAAAGTAATTGAGCATTTGGCGACTAATTAAGTTAACTGGCATTACTCTGTAATTTCAGAGAGGCAGAGTCTCTCAGATGTAAAGATGGACAGAGGTTCACTAATCTGAGACAAATTGTTTCTAAAATTGTAAAAACAATGTCAGAAAAATGTTCATCAATGTTAAATTGTAAATACTTTGAAGATCCCACCATCTACAGTGTATAATAGCAAAAGATTTGAAGAATCAGAAGGAATCTCTGTGTGCATGGGACAAGGCCAAAGGTCCAAATGCTATTGATCTTGGGGCCTTCAGGGCGAAACAGATATGACTCTCTACTGGAAATCTCTGTATGGTCTCAGGAGGACTACTAGAAATGACTCCTTCACAGTAAAATCCCCCTGTGGTTTGCTGGACGGTGTCTTTTCTAAGTGTTGCTAAACAACGGAGCTTGCAGGAATTCTTGCTACATGAACTGGACAAAAACTCCCCATGACCACTCCTTGGTGACACACTGAATGAGTTTGTGTAAACTTTAACATAGTGGAACAAAACCTTCTCAGCCCAACACAAATGTGTGGAAATAATTAATTGTCTTATAAGAAAGTTGTGATTATATTTTGATTAAACTGAAATCATGTTAATGTGTTGAGATAATGTAAAGTTTGCATGTTTCTTTAAGCCAATCTGAGACAAAGTGAAAGAGGAAGAGAAGGCTTTACCTTAGGAAAGAGGATGTATGTTTTAAAAAAGGGATGAGGAAATACTAAGTTAAATTATCTAACCACATGATTGCGGTCACGTTGACCATCAGACTGATCATCAGTCAAATGATGTATAAAACCCTTCCCTTCTCTCAACATACCTTCTTAGTTGCATGGGGACGTTCTGTCACTAAAGAATAATCTTAACCTGTTAAGGCCTGACCAATGAAAAGATGGTAAGAAAAGTCCAATTTTTTAAATATTAAGTTTTTATTTGACCCTTTAACAAAATGTAACAAAAACTTAACTTTTTTTTGGGGGGGGGGTTATCTACCATTTATTACCATTTGATAGTTTAAAAATATTATAATGTGGTTTTCTGCTTCTGGGTATCTGTTAGTGGACAGAAGACGAGTATCAGATTGTGTTCAACAGGATTTTAAGCAAAGTTTATACCATAAATTGAAGCAAAATGTCTAAGAAACTGTATGTGAGAAATACGTCACCTCTGGTTCTTGTAGGTTAAAATGTTAAGAGACTGTTTTAATCAGAGGACTAATCAGGTTTGGGATCCATCCCATCAGGACTGTCCCTCTTGTTCCAGGTTTAGGACTGAAATCAAGATTATGCTCAGTTACTTTCAAAGAGTATGAAAACCAAACAGGGTTTATTAGACATAGATATTAATATTTGTGTCTCTGCTGTTATGTTAGTTAAAGTTAAATATCTGCATGTAAAATTAAAGTTTTCCAGTCTTATTGTTTTTATTTTAATGGTTAAAGGTGATATAAATGACAGATTATGTGGCAGAGGCAGATTAAACATTATGAAGGTTATACTCCGCTGGTCTAAACTTTGAGATGAAAATTAATTTGAAGCAGAAATGTAATGCTTAAATAATCTTCATTAAAAATGACAGCTGTGACATTTAGGAAGAAAACTGTTAACTAGATGTTATAATGTGGAATTACAGGCAAGACTTCCAGAAGAAGACGGACACTGGGACAGTTCTTTCAGCTCACCACGTTATTATAGAAATCAAATGTTTGTCTTTTTATTTGATATTAACACCAAATTACTTTGTTAGGACTTTCTGTTTGTGTTTGTTGTTTTTTGCAGAGTTGAAGCCTTTTGAAGAACTCCGCCCTGAAACAAATTTGTTCCACATTTGATCCAGCATGCAGAGCACATAAGTATCACTGGGTCAGTATTAGTCAGGATTCATGTAGGACATCCCTGCCCTACATGAATCCACAGGCTGCTATCGCTTTATAATGGTTTACACAACACAAAAACAAAAAACAAGTGTAATAATAATAAATTGCTGTGCAAATAAATAAAAATATGGGAATTAAAATATAGTTGGCAAAAAAAATAGATGAATAAATGGATAAACTAATAAAAATATAAAAAAAATTACATTTAATTATTTATTTCCTCATTTATTTATTTATCTGTTTATTTATTTCCTCATTTATTTATTTATTTATTCATTTATTTATTTATTTCCCCACTTACTTATTCATTTATTCATTTATTTTTGATTGTGACAGTTTCGGCCCTCCATAATATAGAACCTGTCAAGATAAAAATAAATAAGCACTTTACAAAGAAATACAAAAAACAAGAAAATTAAAAACTTAAGAACAAAAGCAAGTTTTAAAAGATGGTTTTTGGCTGTTTTTTGAACGAGGTCACCAAGTCCATGTCGGGCTGACCTATATACAGTATCATTTACACATGCACACATTACAAACTACATGTATATCTTATAGTCAGACAAGCTGATATCCACCAGGCCGGATTACTTTTAGGCTGAGATTAACTGACGAGTGCTTCACAGAAAGACAGCTTCATCCCTCCTGTGAGCTTCCAGAGACTTAAAGAGTCAAAAATAATCTGACATAATAAAAAATTATGATAAATTAAAATTATATCAACAGCTTTGTGTTGTGTCACTTTATTTGTGTTTGTGTGTGATTGAGATATTTGTGTTTGGGCTTTTGGTTTTGACTGAAAATGTGTTACACTCATAAAATTGTAAAGTCGAGGCTTTGTCCTGAATGAGGTTTACTAGTAGATGAAGGATACGTCCCATTCAGCATAGTTACGTGGCTTTTTTTTCATATATATAAACAAAAAATATATTTAAAAGATATGCTTTTGTTTTTGTGGGTTATATATATGAGCAGAAAAAGCACACTAGGGCTGCAACTAATGACTATTCTGATGGTCGATTAGTCACCGACTATTAAAATGACTAGTCGACCAATCGGATTATGTATTTCATGATTACTATATATGGATCTTATTTCATTTTCAGCTTTGAAATCTTGCATTAGGTTGTTAAGTAAGTCCGATGTGCCTCCTCTTTAAATGTTCGAGCATTGCAGACGTACTTCCGTGGTACACAAGGTCCGCTTTACAAATCTCACATGTATTTAATTTATTTTGTAAGTTTAATGTGAAGTTATCCCAGACTTTTAACGTTCTCCGCCGTGGTTTTCCTCCCTGGTCCGCCACCATATTTTTCCCCTGGCGGACTTTATTGTGCATTGTGCAACTCTTAGCAGAGATAGGATTAGAAGACGATGTCTCACTCTGTAGTTTTGTTTTGTTTTTTGTTTTGCCGACAATAGTCACCTGCTAAATTCGGTGTCGACTATTTTTATTGTCGACTTTTGTTGACAATGTCGACTAATCGTTGCAGCCCTAAAGCACACACACACACACACACACACACATTTATATGTATCTTCCGCACATATTTGGGCCAACCCCTAACATGACATTGGCACATTCCAAGGTGGTAGTCAGTGCATTTGCAGCAGAGCGTTCTACTTGTGAAAGATTCACGTTTCAACATAAAAACTTTATCTTTCATTGAACTGCTGTTAATACGAGATTGTGTGCGATCTCATAATAGTGAAAAAATGGGGAGTCATTCAACTACGAATCCGTCTGCAAACTTTCCTTCGATTAATGACCACGAGGTAGAGAATATAAAAATGCGTCTGCAGCTGCTTACTGTGAGTATTATATGTGAATCATTGCATTCTTGAATTAGTGTCAATATCATATTAATTGGTAATTGGGGCATTTTTCAAATTAAAAAAATCTACAGTGAAAGTAGATTAGTCAGCTTACGTTTCAGGCACTACACGATCCCATCGAGTGTTTTATTTTATCAGAAAATCCACTGATTGGTTTAAGTCTATTCCATGGTTTTTTTCTTTATATATGTTTAATGATTTTGCCCTTCAGAAGTCAGAAAACTCTGTTAACCCCTGATGAAAACAGCCGAGTTCTGCCGAGATGTAACACAAGCTTGACACGTTAGCTTGTTAGCATGTTAGCTAACTTGCTAACATGCTAGGTAATATGGTAAAGGGCTAGCTGACAATCTGAAATGTTGGTTTATCTAGTTAGCCTGTTTTTGCTTGCATGCTAATTGTAGTTTTAAAATATTATTATCAGAGCCAGACAGGTCCCAGGTCCCTACAGCCTCATCTGTCCACCTGTGATAATAATCAGTGCTGGTGTCCCAGCAATCATATAGCATAGTACAGTGAAGAGGGTCAGAAGGGGGGCCGTAGGGAGCGTGGTGATGGATCCAGGGGGACCATTGAGCATACAGGGTGAGCAGTGACTGTGGTGAAGGTGTTAGGTCATCCAAAAGGAGCCAGAATATACGTGCATGCTCAGTTTGCATGCTGGGTGCAGCAGCAGGAAGGGTGGAAAGAAGCCATTGTCCATGTGAGGCAGAATGAATGAGACCAGAGCTGCAGTCCACTATATTTCCATTAGGGAATCTTGAGAGTCACTCCATCCGGAGAACAAAGAATTTCTGCCCTCAGTTTAATGAGGATGTCTCTCCCCAGCAGTGGAACAGGACAGTGTGGGGAGGAAACATAGCGATGTTCAAAATGATATCCAGCTGCCTCGGTGAGAAGTGGAGAAGTGAGGGGCAGATATTGTACAGTCCCAGAGAAGCCAGTGAGTGCCAAGGTATCAGTGGACAAAAGTTCAGGTGAAATAGAGGTTAAAGTAGACCATTTTGCCCCTGAATCTACCAAGCACAAACTTTCCTCCCACTCTGACGGTCATCATGGGCTCTGCCTCCTCCCCCATGACTGGATAGGCTCCTCCTGGGCATCCCTATTGTTGAGGTATCCTTCCTCCGGTTTCAGGAGGAGGTGGTGGGGGCGGAGCTGCAGAGGCATAGGGTGCCTGATGTGGGAGTGTCTGAGAGAAGGGACACTCCTTATGCCAGTGGTCAAACTGTCCACAGTTGAAACACCCCTGTTGGTCTGGCCCGCTCCTTCCTTGTCCACCACGCCTAGGGCCACACCTTCCACAGCGTCCCCCCTAGGAGGGCCGGAGTATGGAGAATAATAGGACTGCTGCGTAGCTGGGGGAGGGGGCCTGAAGTGGAGGGGTAGGGGGCGTGGCTACCATCTGTTTTTAGCGTCTTTGGTCTTTTTTTTCTGGTCATTATTAACTTCCTCTCTAAAGTTAGCAAGCTGTAGTTTAAGCAATGTGACTTCCATGTCTTCTTTCTGATTTTGCTGTTCCTTCTGCTTTTTGTCATACTGATTAAGATGATGCTTAGTAAACATGCAATAGCGCTCAAAAGCTTCTGAAGGAAAAAGGTCAGGCTGGTCCCCTAATTTGTCCTTAACCTCAATAGGGAGACCAGACTCAAACGCCTGCTTAAACCATGAACAGTGGACCTCACTACGGCTGGGGTGATGCCCCACCCTGTCAGTGTATGTAGTAATGCATCTCAGTACGTAGTCTTCTGGTGTCTCTTTGTCATCTCTCTGGAAAGTCATTTTAGCTACATCACCCGCAGGAGGGGGAAATGTTCTGTCAAGTGCCGCTGACCATGCAGTAGCATAAGGTCCCAAAGGGGTGTCATTAGGATGAGTAAAAGTTCGTGCCAAGTAATCAAGTTCTCTGAGAGTCAGAGTCGAAGTACAAGAGGCAATCATCCCTCACACATCCCCCAGAGCCAATTGAGTCCCGCAGTAAGAGAAATCATTTTGTTCCACCACATCAATCCCCCAGAAGTGAGAGCAGGTAACTTAGAAGTAAGAGAATGCATATTAGTCAAAGAATAAGGCTTATAAACTGAGCCTCCAGCTTGGTGTTGCATCAGAGGAAAATTTCCTCCAGGTCGATGTGGCATATTCAGAAAGTATGGTGGGCCCAATTGTAGGTCGGTGGAAAGAGAGCTCTGCGGTTCCACTGAAGAACTGTTTTCTGTGCCTTTAAAAGTGATCAGATCAGAAGTAGCCATACGGGCAGAGGGATCGGGGTCCCGAGAAGGATGCCACGAAAGAGTGGAGTCATGAGTGACCTGTTGATGGTTCTGTCTAGAAATGTCCTGCATCTGCTGCAAAAAGGGGGTTGTGCTGGCTTTTACTGGAGTGGCACTCAAAACTCCTGCCTGACATCTCCCTCCCTCTCATCCTGCTCCATTGGTGTAGAATGGAGAAGTCCTGCAGAACTAAGTGATGGATACAAGCTGGTATGAGAAGTGAAAGACTCTTCCCGAGCCTCCTCACAGTCCAAAAATCCTCCTTTTACATTAAGGATTGGCGCCTGAAGAGCAGGGCTTGGAAAGGTCTGATAAGGAGGTGGACCAGGACGGGAGGGAGAAAAGCTCGACTCCCCGTATCTGCTACACTGGTGTCGCTGGAGTGCATACAATGCTGTTGCAGTAATATATATATGATGAATAAAAGCTCTCCAATTCTCGGCTTCTTCCAATTTTTTTCTTCTTCTTTCCCTTAGCAATCCTACTCACGTTTTTCATTTCTTTCTTAACAAGCTCCTTAGCTCCTACTGCCTGAGATTCTGCACATTTTAACCATGTCAGTACCTTCCGAGGATCAGGGTTTTCTACATTCACCTGGCTTGGCTGCATTCTAGTCACACAATCTGACCAAAAATAATCAAACTCCTTTTCTTTGCCTGCGATGCTTGACTGGGCTTGGTTTTTTACACGAGTTAAAAAGTTATCCTTCTTGCCCTCCACAGGAGGGACTTGCTCTTCTGAAATAGACATGTTTTAAAATATGGACTCTGATGTATGTGAATGGATCGTGTCCCCGAGTTTGCTACCTTCACACCACCTGCGAGATCACAGATCAACCTACTTCACCAGACCACTGGCTTATGTTAACACCACTAGGTTTCCACCAGTGCGATGCTTCAGTCAAAATGTTCACTCAGCGTCCGGTGTGATATTCGCAAAAACCCGGTTTTAATTCTCCACACAACAGAAGTCAACAATCAATACAGTTTCCCCCACAGAGCAGAAAAATTTATCCAGTAAAAGGTGTGCTGTCTCAATCCCCTACTGTCCGGAATTAAATGAAGACAGCAGAGAGTTTTTTTTTTTTTTTTTTTCTAAACACTCAAAGCTCTGTGTTTAAAAGCCTCCCCACAATATAATTCCCCCACAATGCAGAAATATCACAGTGCCACATGCAAAATCAGCATAGTAAAATCAATGAAGTTCTCAATGGAAAAATGTCACAATCTCACATGCAAAATACCATAGCAAAATCACTAAAGCTTTGAATACACTCACACGGCAAAAATGCCACAATGCTGCGGGCCAAAATCACCCCAGAAAAATCCCTGAAGCTCTAATAACACTCACAATGCAAAGGTGTCACAATACAGTATGCAAAATACCATAGCAAAATCACTGAAGCTCTGAAAACACTCACAATGCAGAAATATCACAATGCTGTATGCAAAATCACCACAGCTTCTCAAAACGCTTCTGAAAACACTCGCAATGCAAAAATATGCAAAAATCACCTCCTTCTGAGCTGCTGCTGTCCGGTTCTAGAATAGGACAGCGAAGTAAGCTTGAGGGTTAATCCCACACTTTCAGGTTTTCTACACACAATTTTTATATATATTTTCTTCCCACAATTATTGTTGTAATTATATATTTATATTCATATTTATATTTATGTTTATAAATTATTATTCATAAGACATTAGACAAACATAAAACATACAACGGGGTACCCCAAAACTAGAAAGGGACTTGAACCCTTTTTTACTCACAGGAGGACTGAAACCTGCGGTGAGGACTGGCACCTCACTTTTCCAGGGACTGGAACCCTGTTTACTTGTAGGGGACTGGCACCCCTATCCTTAAAGGGACTGAAACCCCTTTTTTACTCACAGGAGGACTCAAACCTCCTGCGGTGGGGACTGGCACCCCACCTTTACAGGGACTAGAACCCTGTTTACTTGTATATAATGAATTGCTTTCCTACACACTGGCTTTTTACTCACCAGAGTGAGGGTTCAGGATGTCTGATAAATTTGGTTAAAATCTGCAGTGTCCTTCCATACTTCGTATGGCTCGGACCCTAATAATAATAATAATAATAACAAAAAAAAACAACAAGGTAAAATGTATGTGTTTTATTTTGTCTGACATGTTGGTTGTTTTGTATTTGCAGTACCAATGCCTCAATGAGGCTGTGCCTCGTAAACAGCTCTATGAAGGAATCAAGGCTGTGAATGTGAGTTTCACGGAGCTACAGGACAAGCAGGCTCAGGAGAAAGGTGCTGCAGAGCTAGACCATCAAGATGTACAGAACCAACTGCTTGATACAAAGAGGAAACTGGACCTTTGTGTTCAGCAGATGGAATGGATGAAGGCCACGGTTTCCTCTGTTCAAAATGGCATTAGTAAGTGTTTAGAAGGAGTTTTGGTAACACTTTACAATACTGGACGCAAAATTTGCTTCGTTACTAGGGAACACCTTGGGGGCGAATCAGTAAGTAATGGGTAGTTAACCAGTACTTACTGGTGACCACAAAGACCAGGCTTATTAGGGAACTACTGGTTAATTATTTGCTTCGTTACTAGCGAACGCCTTACTGGCGAATCAGGAAGTAATGGGTAGTTAACCAGTACTTACTGGTACCCACAAAAACCAAACTTATTAGGGAACTACTGGTTAATTATTTGCTTCGTTACTAGTTAACGCCTTACAGGCGTAATGGGAAGTAATGGGCAGTTAACCAGTACTTACTGGTACCCACAAAAACCAGGCTTATTAAGGAACAAAAGAGAAATTCTTCATGTGAATACTGGATTACTCTGACTCGTTGAGTGAACAGCTCATTTAGTCAAAAACCTGTTTCCTGGTGGTTTTAGAAGCCTTTTTAAGGATGAAAAGCAGTTTTATTTATTTATTCTTGTACTGCTGTGTCATCTTACCTTTACTTGTTCATCACTTACTAAGTAATAAGTCATTACTTAATCATTGACTGGTCATTATCGATTATACTGTTTACCTTCATAAAAAAGTCAAACATAATACCAAGTACTTACTGAGGAACGCATCATTAACTACTCGGTACCTGATCAGTACCTACTATTTTTGTGTACATTATTGTAAAGTCAAACATCATACCAAGTACTTACTGAGGAACGCATCATTAACTACTCAGTACCTGATCAGTACCTACTATTTTTGTGTACATTATTGTAAAGTCAAACATCATACCAAGTATTTACTGAGGAACGAAGCATTAACTAATCATTACCTGACCTGTACCTACTACTTTTGTGAACATTATTGTAAAGTCAAACATCATACCAAGTACTTACTGAGGAACAAAGCATTAACTAATCATTACCTGACCAGTACCTACTAGTTTTGTGAACATTATTGTAAAGTCAAACATCATACCAAGTACTTACTGAGGAACGAAGCATTAACTAATCATTACCTGACCAGTACCTACTAGTTTTGTGAACATTATTGTAAAGTCAAACATCATACCAAGTACTTACTGAGGAACGAAGCATTAACTAATCATTACCTGACCAGTACCTACTAGTTTTGTGGCATTTTTTCTATATTGAAAATAACAGTTTGATCTCTTTAGGCTTTATGCATATAGCTATCTAACATGTGCAAACCATTCAAAATTGATAACAACTGCAGAAGAGACAGTATTTATTACACAAAATGTACCTTAAAGTTAGACACACACACACATGCAAGCATTTCCCCCAATAAATGGAAACTATCGTTTCCATATATTTTAAACTTTGTACTGTTTGCATATCTCGTGAAGCATATGTCCAAGTGCACCATTCTTGTGAGATTTGGCCACCCAATGTGTCCACTCTATTGAGGCAAGCTGTTTCTTCAAGGTGTTCTCTGTTCGATTGCCAGGCAGTCTCCAGACCTGGGATTTGTAGGTAGACCACTCACAGTCAATGTTCTTTGTATGGGCACCTGTTTCTGCATTTACAAATGACCGGCTGTGGTTTACTGAATAGTGAACATATCCACTATTAGCCAGTGCTCATTGATCTGAAATGATAGTGGTCCCTTGGCAATCATAACACCTTATGACTGGGATCAAGTGCCACCAGGACTGTTTTCTGACTAGCCTCAGAATGGGCCGCCTTCTCATGCCTGTTATGCCTAGCATTCCAAAGACCCATGTTCGCCTCCTCCAGATTCGTCCAAATCTCCCCGACCATACTGTTCAAAATAAGAAAACATGGTAGTAAAAGAAAGTTTAATATTGTCCACAAATTCACAAAGTTCTTTGTATTTACTTGTAAAAACACACAGAAATATCACATAATTGGATATACTATTAGATCATTTAATTGGCTGTGTAAATATCAAGTTAAAAAGTACAAAAACAATGTATAAAAAAATCACTTAGAAACATCTTTACAAGATATTATCATTCCACTTTTAGATCACAAAACCAAAGTGTGGTCACATTTTTTCTTTTAAATGAAGAAAAAGTTGTCAAATTACACTGATTTGCAACAACATTAAAACGTGACATCCGAAATAACATTATCTTGTTACAATAGTGTTGAGGAATCTGACCTCTGATGCTGATTTTTTGCCTAACTGACCACTGCAGGGCTTCGGTCTGAAAGCACTTAAGCTATCAGTAAAGTGTGTGTGTAAGTCTTGTAAATTAAATACAGTGTCCTAAAGAAACATTTCATGGTAAATAAAATACTGCTGCTATAACACTTAAACATATAGCATGCACATGTTAGCTTAAAGTAATCTGAAGTTAACAGTCATACGGTTAGCTAAACGATGCTAAATCGCGATCATGCTAACGGGCAGAAATGGGCATTTTAAAGAGTGCAAACATACACAGGAGCGGACAACACTAGCAGAAAGGGTAAGTTACATTTAAAAATTAATCTTGTCTCAGAATAAACACAACTTACATCGTCAGTGACCGCTGTACAGCTGGAAACATGTCGAAGGTAGAACGTGAAGAAAAGGAAGAGGAAGTGCATAAGCCGTCTTCAAAATAAAATGCCAACTTCAAATTAAAGGTATGAATACATGAACATTTATAATTGGAAGAATTCATAACAAATTGCATAAAGCTGTTTAATACTTTAAGCAATAAGATTTTTTTCTTTTTTAAGATCTTGGGCCTCATGTCTTGTAAAGAGGCAACCATAGGAAAATCCCAGGTCTGGAGACTGCCTGGCAATCGAACAGAGAACACCTTGAAGAAACAGCTTGCCTCAATAGAGTGGACACATTGGGTGGCCAAATCTCACAAGAATGGTGCACTTGGACATATGCTTCACGAGATATGCAAACAGTACAAAGTTTAAAATATATGGAAACGATAGTTTCCATTTATTGGGGGAAATGCTTGCATGTGTGTGTGTGTCTAACTTTAAGGTACATTTTGTGTAATAAATACTGTCTCTTCTGCAGTTGTTATCAATTTTGAATGGTTTGCACATGTTAGATAGCTATATGCATAAAGCCTAAAGAGATCAAACTGTTATTTTCAATATAGAAAAAATGCCACAAAACTAGTAGGTACTGGTCAGGAAATGATTAGTTAATGCTTCGTTCCTCAGTAAGTACTTGGTATGATGTTTGACTTTACAATAATGTTCACAAAAGTAGTAGGTACTGGTCAGGAAATGATTAGTTAATGCTTCGTTCCTCAGTAAGTACTTGGTATGATGTTTGACTTTACAATAATGTACACAAAAGTAGTAGGTACTGGTCAGGTAATGATTAGTTAATGCTTCGTTCCTCAGTAAGTACTTGGTATGATGTTTGACTTTACAATAATGTACACAAAACTAGTAGGTACTGGTCAGGTAATGATTAGTTAATGCTTCGTTCCTCAGTAAGTACTTGGTATGATGTTTGACTTTACAATAATGTACACAAAACTAGTAGGTACTGGTCAGGTAATGATTAGTTAATGCTTCGTTCCTCAGTAAGTACTTGGTATGATGTTTGACTTTACAATAATGTTCACAAAAGTAGTAGGTACTGGTCAGGTACTGATTAGTTAATGATGCGTTCCTCAGTAAGTACTTGGTATTATGTTTGACTTTTTTATGAAGGTAAACAGTATAATAGATAATGACCAGTCAATGATTAAGTAATGACTTATTACTTAGTAAGTGATGAACAAGTAAAGGTAAGATGACACAGCAGTACAAGAATAAATCAATAAAACCGCTTTTCATCCTTAAAAAGGCTTCTAAAACCACCAGGAAACAGGTTTTTGACTAAATGAGCTGTTCACTCAACTAGTCAGAGTAATCCAGTACTCACATGAAGAATTTCTCTTTTGTTCCTTAACAAGCCTGGTTTTTGTGGGTACCAGTAAGTACTGGTTAACTGCCCATTACTTCCCATTACGCCTGTAAGGCGTTAACTAGTAACGAAGCAAATAATTAACCAGTAGTTCCCTAATAAGTTTGGTTTTTGTGGGTACCAGTAAGTACTGGTTAACTACCCATTACTTCCTGATTCGCCAGTAAGGCGTTCGCTAGTAACGAAGCAAATAATTAACCAGTAGTTCCCTAATAAGTCTGGTTTTTGTGGCTACCAGTAAGTACTGGTTAACTACTTATTACTTACTGATTCGCCTGTAAGGCGTTAAATAGTAACGAAGCAAATAATTAACCAGTAGTTCCCTAATAAGTCTGGTTTTTGTGGCTACCAGTAAGTACGGGTTAACTACCCATTACTTACTGATTCGCCTGTAAGGCGTTCGCTAGTAATGAAGCAAATAATTAACCAGTAGTTCCCTAATAAGCCTGGTCTTTGTGGTCACCAGTAAGTACTGGTTAACTACCCATTACTTACTGATTCGCCCCCAAGGTGTTCCCTAGTAACGAAGCAAATTTTGCGTCCAGTATTGTAAAGTGTTACCGGAGTTTTAGTGTAAAGTGGATTTTGGCTGAAGTGTTGCACAATGTCCTCCCAGATTCCCAGAGCCATTGTGAAGGCTTCAGTGGACTTACTTTAGTTTCTGATTATATAAATTAGAATTAGGAAAAAAGGCAAAATAGCTATTAATATTTCTTTTTTCTAAACTTGCAGATGTGACTCAATCCAGCACTCCACATGAGGCAGAAGAAAATAAGATGGAAGTCGATTAAAGAACATGCTAACTGTCTGGCGAAAGGTCAGGTGTTTAGAAGGATATGACAACTTTTTATACTTGACTCCTATCCATGACAACCCAGACTTTATACCTGGCCTCCAGGCTGGATTTCTTAACTGGTTTCAAAAGGGGATCAAAACAGTTGGTGATTTAGTTGACAAGGGTTCACTTCTTACATTTCAACAGGTAAAAGTCAAGTATGGTCTCGTGAATAGGGATTTCTTTAAGTATCTGCAAGTTAAAAATTACATTCTTTCTAAATTGCAGGAATGAGGTGGGAAGTTTGCTATCTCTCCAATAGAATCTCTGATGTTAAAAACTACACAACTTAAAAGTTTTACTAAAAGGATTTATAATGTTTTAATTGGACTTAAAACTGATAACTCTGACAAAATTAGGGGCTTATGGGAATCGGATTTGGTAGCTATTGAGGCAGAGGCCTGGGGTGAGCTGTGTAAGCTGCCTTTTTAAGGCACTGGCATCAAATTCAGTTTGGGAGAGACAGTTTAAAATCCTGCATAGGCTTTATGTCACCCCGGAAAAGAGGCATAGAATGTACCCAGCTCTTTCAGAGCTTTGTAATAAATATCAGTCTGATGTTGGTTCTGTTGCAAATATTTTATAAGCATTCTCATTCATTTACTCATTTATTATTCATTTACTCATTTAAGCATTCTTATTCATTTACATTTTATCCTTAGATTTTAGTGACATGCATTAGGCTCTGCTTTTAATTAATAGAACTACATTATATAGTGGTGCTGAGGGAATCAAAATTCCCGGAAGAAGGAGGGACCACCTTGCAAAATACACATTCACATGAATGCGCACCACATGCACGCACATAGCCACAATGCTTTGTATCAGTATAAATGAGGAGGATAACTTAGGTAGGCGGGTCTTTTGGCTGAACCGAAGGGTCCCGACACTTTGTGTATTAGTGGACCAGAAGCTAAGCTAACAGGTCTTCTCTGACAGAGATATGTATTGCTTCTTATTACTGGCTTAACAAAGAATTGTCAATTCTACTCAATCCCTGGTGTTTTTTGCCTTCTTTTAAAAATGTGGATTTTTGAACACTCTTCCTTCTGATGATTTATTTACAGGTGGTGAACAAATCTTTTAAAGCCAACAAATAATATTTTAAAACTACAGTTCCTTTTTTTCATTGTCTGTGGAACTGTCCTGTTATTCTCCAGTTTTGGGTGTCAGTTATAAATAAGCTTTGTGTTATATTTAAGTGCCAACTGCAGCTGGGGCCAAGGACTTGCCTGTTAGGTCTAGACAACGAACTTCCTGCTGGATTTCAAATGACAGACCTTTTACACATTCTGTTGCACTGTGCTCGAAAGAACATGATGCTGTTGTGGATTTCTGATAAACCCCCTTTTCTTCATCAGTGGATGCAAACTGTAATATGCATCATCCCAATGGAAGCTTTTTCCAGTGTTGAAGGACAAGCCATACCTTTTCTATTGGACTTGGGACCCCTTTCTCGACTTTTTAGATACTTCTGCATCTCAAAGGATTCGTTCGGGGTTATTGACCCTGGCTTGGCGACAAGAAGATATTTCTGAGCTTTAATGGTCTCCCTCCCACCCATGTCCTTCTAAGTATTTTTCTGTATCTCTTATGTGCTGCATATACTGTTGATACTCTGCTTTGCAAAAAAGTTCAATAAAAAAAAAAAAAAAAAGAGCTTGTCGTCTGTCTGCAGTGGGATCAACTTTGTTCTTTCCGTCAGTCAAGTTGGACCTCAACAGAATGTCAGTGTTGAAAAGACTCATCAGCAGCACTCGTGCCATCCCATTGGAGGTTTTCTGAGCCTTTGCGGTCTCCCAACAGTGAGTTGAGACACTGACTCCACCAGTCCCCATTTTGACCTTATCAGAAACATAAAACCAACAACATCACCATAAGCAACAGAAAGCACTTTTTTAAAACATGCATACTAATAAAAATATTAGTAAAAGACTACTTACTTCACTAGGTGCAGTTTCTGCCTCAGCTTCTGCCTGAGGAATGGGGGATCTTCAGCAGGATTAACTTTCTGCAGGATCTTTGTGCAGGTTGCAGGATGTGGAGCACCCCCCACAGGAGTCCCCGGGGAACACGGTCGAATGCCTTCTCCAAATCCACAAAACACATGTAGATTAGTTGGGCAAACTCCCATGCCCCCTCAAAGACCCCAAAGAGGGTGTAGAGCTGGTCCACTGTACCACGACTGGGACGAAAACCACACTGCTCCTCCTCAATCCGAGGTTCGACTGTCCGACGGACCCTCCTCTCCAGCACCCCTGAATAGACCTTACCGGGGAGGCTGAGGAGCGTGATCCCCCTGTAGTTGGAGCACACCCTCTGGTCCCCCTTTTTAAAGAGGGGGACCACCACCCCAGTCTGCCAATCCAGGGGGACTGTCCCCGATGTCCACGCAATGCTGCAGAGGCGTGTCAACCAAGACAGCCCTACAGCATCCAGAGCTTTAAGGAACTCTGGGCGGACCTCATCCACCCCCGGGGTCTTGCCACCAAGGAGCTTTTTAACCACCTCAGCGACCTCAGCCCCAGAGATAGGAGAGCCAGCACCAGCTACCCCAGACTCTGCTTCCTCATCAGAAGACGTGTTGGTGGGATTGAGGACGTCTTCGAAGTATTCCCTCCACCGCCTCACAACATCTCAAGTCGAGGTCAGCAGCCCCCCATCCCCACTGTACACAGTGTTGACGGAGCACTGCTTTCCCCTCCCGAGCCTCCGGATGGTGGACCAGAATCTCCTCGAAGCCGTCCAGAAGTCATTTTCCATGGCCTCTCCAAACTCCTCCCATGCCCGACCTTTTGCCTTAGCCAAAGCTGCGCTCTGTTTAGCCCGCCGATACCCATCAGCTGCCTCTGGAGTCCCACAGGCCAGAAAGGCTCGATAGGACTCCTTCTTCAGCTTGATGGCATCCCTTACTCGTGTCCACCAACGAGTTCGGGGGTTACCGCCACGACAGGCACCGACGACCTTACGGCCACCTCCAAAATAGAGGCGCAGAACACAGCCCATTCGGACTCAATGTCCCCCGCCTCATCCGGGACATGGTTGAAGCTCTGCCGGAGATGGGAGTTGAAACAAAAACACGAATAGTACAAATGAATGCACCTTAATGGCTGGAGAAGGCTGTTATAGCTCGGGGATCAGTAACTTTTGATGTCTTGGGACACTGTCCAGCATGTTTTAGATGACAACCATTTAATTTGAATCAGGTATTTTGCAGCAGCGACACATCTAATACCTGCAGAACAGCAATCCAAGAAATCCAGAGTTCCTGATCCTTGTTATAGCTGTTGCTTTCTGAAAAACAATGTCCTCATCAAGTGTTCATTGATTTAAATATCTTTTTGGAAATGCAGATGTTTCCATCTCCTGCAGTGGTAGTTGAATCCTCCTCATCCTCAAACAACAGGCGTTTTGGTCTCCTGATTCTTTTTTGGCCTTTAGGGGAGTCCACTTTTAAAAGCGCTCGTTCAGCAGACTTTAACGTTGACTCTTTATCTGCACCAATAAGAAAAATCAAAATTTGCCATGACAAAATCATAACATTAAAATAAACCCTTTTCTTAAATGGATGAAACTTATTAGCACTGCTGTATTACATACTGAGATCTTTTATAATAAAAGAAAGAAAGCCAAACCATTAAAGATAACATTTAAAAAATTTTTCTAAACAAAACTTTGTTTTTTCTTTTTAACTGCATAGCATTGTATATCTTTTGGAAACTCTGTGTTTCTCTCAGCCTCTAAGCTACTGCTGATCTTCTGGAGGATACTTGCACCAGTCACACCTGAACTGCAGTAGTTAAAATACATCCAACTGTCAATTAGCTTTTCTTGTTCATATGGGTCCAGCACCATCAAAACTTTTAAACTTTTAAACACCAAGGGCTTGTGCATTTTCTCAAAGTTTTTTCTGGTAGCTAGCTACTTCTGCTAAGAATGTTTTACCACTTTTTTTTTTTTTTTTTTACTCCTCTACCGTCTGTTTGGTGGACGAACGTTGACCCGCCCTACTGTGGTATGATTGGTTGACATTATTGTTCGATGATTGGCTAATGCGGTCTGTTAAGATTTTTTTCAGGGGAGAACCAATCGAAGTCCAACAGTCACGAGTAGAGTTGCGCTCGCTACTACACCCTGTTGCTGAGTTGGAAATGGATTGATTGAAAAGAAAATGCATTTTCTCTGGCTGTGAAAACTTTGAAGTTCCAGCAAGAGTAAAACGATGGAAAAAATGGTAAGTTTATCAGAAGTTCAGCCAAGTTCATCACAGTTCAGTAGGTATGACATTATAGCCTTTTTTTGGTTGGGGGGCAGCTTGTAAAGCTAGTATAGTCAAAGTTTACAGATCAATTCAGCTAATGCTGCTGCAGGTAGCAACGTGGTAGATCTTTTCTCAAAGCATATTAGTGTATAGTAATTTTGTAATGTGCTGTCTTTCTTGTCAGGTGAAGGAATAACATTATCTCTGTCCTTTTTTTTTTTTTTTCTTCTTTAAGACAGGAAATAATCTATGTGGTGCATTTTACTCTGAAGCCTTGTTAATCGTTTTTATTAGATAAATGGATGGTGTACCCAAAATAAAATAAGTGTTCAAACCTTGGCCATATCATTTAAATGTCTGCATGAGAGGATTTACTAAATAAAATTGCCTTTATTTACACAATTAATACAATAAACTATTGCCATGTCACTTCTGTCACAGGAAAGCACTGACAGAGGCCAGCCAAAGTGAGAGACATAAATCAGATGAGGATCTGGTAAACCATGAACTTTTACAATAAAGAAAAGTAAAATCTATTGTAGGTATGTTATGCTCAAAATGAAAAGAGAAAAATAAATAGTTTTTTCTTCTTAATCTGTATCTTGTGTGTATAATACATACATTTTGAAGAGGGTGATCATAGTAATATCTTTTGTCATGCTTCCAAGTGTGGTTCACTTGTGTCTTGAGAAAAATAATATGCTTATTACACCAAAATGTTTTTTTATTTAAAATGTCATTGTCAAGATTTTGTTGGTGTAGTGATTGATTATTGGTGTGATTAATTTTACTAATTCCCCAGCCAAGAGCCCATTGCAGTTCACATGTCAGAAGCTCTCTCAGTGGGCCTTCCCTATCAAGTCAATTGAGAATAACAGAAGAACAGACAAGTGATGAAGATTTCAACGAGTGGACACCGCTCAGTGAACAACTAATTGTGTCAGAAGAAAAAAGTTTGGTGAGTTACACTGTATGGGATATGTTGAAATTACTGAGTGTATTCTTGAACAACAAGAATCTATTCTACAATTAAAATAAAATGTTGAAATTTGGTTGGATTCCAAAAAATGTATAAAAAAAAATAAATGTAAAATGAAATGAACTTAGGTCTAGTTTTTATTTAATATTGAACTGATTATTACAACTAAAGTGATCATCTGATGTAAATAAAAGGGAAGAAAAAGGTGTAAAACAAGCAGCAGTGATGTATTTTACCAGCAGGTGTTTACTTTGGGTGAAGCTGCTGCAGGACTTTTATCACTGCTGCACAAACACTCACACTTCAATGATAAAAAGGAAAAAAAAAACGTGTTTTTATCCAGATCATCAGTTTTATCAGTTTCTTCATCAATGTCGGCTGTTTAACTTCAGTTGTCACATCTGCTGCTTTAAGGACAGAAATCATCACCATGGAGATGCTTGGTGAGATGATGATGTATGAATTCTGCATTATGATCTAGAACATGGTGGAGATAATTTAGAACAACATATAGAAGTACATTTCATGCTGCATTTACTGACCATTGGACATCTGATGTTTACCTAAGATAAGGTCAGTTAACAGTAAATATTAGTAGCATCGTCTCGTTCTGCCGATGATGCAGTAAAAACGGGCAGGTATAGACGTGATTAATCATGATTAATTTGTAAGCTGTGATTAATCTGATTAAAACTTTTAATCATTTGACATACTGTATGTATGTATATATATATAATGTATAATGTATCCGTTAATTTATGAATGTATTTATTGATTTGTTTTACTCTTGTGTTTTATCCTGTAAGGTGACCTTGAGTGTCTAGAAAGGCACCAACAAATAAAATTTATTATTATATATATATATATATATATATATATATATATATATATATATATATATATATATATATATATACAGAAAATAGCTAGTTGGGTATGGGTATAAAGTTTGTCATGATCATTTTACAACATCATCAAAGCTACTTTAAAACATTTGATCAATACCTTTTATGTTTACATAACAGAACCCAGATGAGGATTGTCATACTTACAATGCTGGCTGGGATTTTGAGGATGACCATGTTGTTACAGAAAATGATGTAAGTGGGATTATATTTCTAACAAAAGATAAAAATTGAATTGTGTGCTTTCTGTTGAATTTTGTTGGGTTTATATACGAGTTCGCTTGGGATTACACATTAATAAATACACTCTATCATGTCATTTATTCATGATATTTATGCCTATCTTTCAAGGTAAAATGGACTGCACTTATATAGCTGCTTTCTAGTCACATGTTGCCTATACTCAAAGCACTTAACCAGTACATGTCAAATTCACCCATTCACACACACACACACCACTTCTATGCGTACATGCTAAGTGCTTAACACATTCATACCTGTATAGACAGGAGGCAACGTGGGGTTCAGTGTCTTGCCCAAGGACACTTTGGCGTGTAGTCAGGGGAAGCGTGGAATCAATCCACCGACTTTCATTTCATTTTTTTTTTTTTCATTTTTTCATTTATTCATACACATCCATATTCACATTCACATGTTCTACACCTTTTCATATGGCTTAGCCAGGATCGTGTATAAATCAGGTCTCCTTAGGAAGCTACCTAAAGCTTATAAGCAGGAACCTGTATACATAATGACAATTTTAAGAAGAAAAAGAAGGAGAGAAAAATCATACAACATTAATGTACCGACAACAATAGTATTACATACTAAACACGCACACACACACAAAAAAAAGAAAAAAAAAAAAAAAAAAAAAAAAAAAAAAAAAAACAATTTCCCTAGGGCTAGAGAGTTTACAACTTAGGTATTGGAATGTTTGTATGAATTGATTAGAATGGTTTTTAACATCTTTTTAAAGGTGGAGATGGATTTTAACACTTTCAACTTGTCGTCGAGCTCATTCCAAATCTGAGGGCCCCTGCATACAATGCTCAGGCTGGTGCTAGCGAGTCTTCTTTTTTTACCACTGATGAGATATTTGTTCCTGGTATCATGAGTATGGGCTGGGGCCCAGATTGGAATGAGCTCTGACAGCCTATTATTCATATTATTCACAATTTGGAACATTATACATGCATTTTGAAATGTATTTAGCTCCTTAAGTCGAAGAAGATGTAAGCGAGAAAATAGGGGGTGGCTGGGGGCATTAAAACTGGACCAAGACATGACTCGTACCATCTTCTTTTGTAGGGCTTCTAGTTTCTTTAGGTGACTGGGAAATGTGTTACACCATATGACATTACAGTAATTAATATGGGGCTCAAACAGGGTCTTGTACAGGGTGAGAAGTGCAGTTAAAGGAAGGTAGTGTCTTATTTTGAAGAGCAGACCGACATATTTGGATAGTGTTGATATCAGGTGGTCAATATGGCTTTTGAAGTTAAGAGACTTGTCAATTAGAACCCCCAAGAACTTTGTAGAACTGACTTGTAATAAATTCTCATCGTTTACTTTCAGACAGATCCTGATTGTGTCAATTACTTTTTTATTTGATCTGAATACAATGTAGTTTGTTTTGCTGATGTTAAGGGAAAGTTTATTACACCTGAACCAGTTATCTATTTTATTTAATTCAGCATTTAAAAGAGTCTGTAGGTCTATTGAGTTTTTATGTGAAAGAAACAAGTTAGTATCATCAGCAAACATAATCTTATGTAATATTTCGGATGAATTTACAAAGTCATTAATGTAGATAAGAAAGAGCAGTGGGCCCAGAATTGAACCCTGGGGGACCCCATATTTAATTTCCTTATTTATTGAAATATGATTATTAATGCTAACATATTGTTGTCGATTAGATAGGTAACTTCTAAACCAGTTGTGTGGTGTTCCTCTAATGCCATAATGATGCATCTTCCTCAGTAGTATATCATGGTCGATGGTATCGAATGCCTTGGATAAGTCCAGAAAAATGCCAATTCCACACTCGCCTTGATCAAGAGCATCATTAATTTTCTCAACAAGATCCAGAATAGCCATGCATGTTGAATTCTTCTTCCTGAAGCCGTATTGTGAACTAGTTAGAATATGGAACTTGTCTAGGTATTCACTTAATCTATTGTACACAACTCTCTCTAGTACCTTTGAGAGAGTTGGTAACACAGCAATTGGGCGGTAATTGTTCATATTGTTTTTATCTGCAGATTTATAAATTGGAGTGATTCTGGCAATTTTGGTCATTTTCGGTACTACGCCATGAAGTAATGACAAGTTGATGCAGTGTGTGAGAGGTTTTACTATTATATGGGCAATAGCTATCAGGATTTTACTGCATATTCCATCTGCTCCTGCAGTGTAAGAGTTCTTAAGATTTATAATGATTTTATGGAGTTCTGCAGCATCAGTAGGTCTAAAAAAAAAGGAATTTAAATAATTGCCAGAAAGATAGTTTTTGTAAGATAATCCTATAGGAGGTCTGATTTTGTTTGCAAGGTCTGGTTGGTAGATGACTGCTCTTCCTCCTGAGCTACAGCCGGCTCAGATATTGGTTGTATGTAAATTTTACAGTCTACAATGTGCGTAAAAGACAGGTCAAGATATGTCAATGAAAGTAATAAAGTGCTTTTTTATACTTTTGTAGCATGTGCATAATTGTTTTTCTTTTTCTTTCTTTTTTCTTCTTTTACAGAAACCATTACCAGATTCAGATGTACTTTCCAAATGTCCTACATCGCCACTTTTGTTTGAGGATGAAGATGATCATCACTTCTGTGATCTGCCAAATTTGATCCAAGATTCAAATTCATCAATTGATTTTCTTCCCGAAGACTTGGATGACAACGAAAGTGTGGACGCATTTCAGGGGAGACAATCAGAAAAACATTCTGTTGGTTATGAAGCTACTACTGATAAGCTCCAAAGTGACGACTTGGATTTGGAAGGTGATGGTAATGCAATTTTGCCTCAAATGAATGAAAAGCCACTATACAATGGCTCACGACTAACCAAAGCTCAGAGTTTTTTACTAATACTGTCATTTGTCTTAAAGCATGCACTCACGGGTGTTGCCCTTTCTGATCTTCTGGATTTGATCAATATTCACTGTCCAGAAAACACACTATCAGCTTCAAAGTATCTGTTCTTAAAAGAACAGAACGTGGCGCAAAATCAGTAGCTAGACTCTTCTCCTCTGTTGTTCCCCGGTGGTGGAGCGATCTACCAAACTCCGTCCGATCCGCAGAGTCCGTATCCACTTTTAAGACCAAGCTAAAGACTCAGTTGTTTAAGGAGCATTTCCACATTTAGCTTAACTAAATGAGTCAGAAAGATTTGTCCAGCTTTTTGGCTCAACCAAGTACTGAAGAAGCTGTGTGCACTTATGCCCAAGATGATATTGTGTGATGAAATCATGCACTTATGACCTAGTTGATATTGTGTGATGAAATCGTGATCCTGTATTAAAAAAAAAAAAAAAAAAAAAAAAAAAAAAAAAAATATATATGCACTGCACTAGCACTACATGACAGCACCTGGGTCCAACTGGACTCAAAAGCGGTCTGACTATCACTTAATTATGACGTCCCATCTTGTTTGAATTCATGCTTGTGTTGTTCTTCCTCTCAAATGTAAGTCGCTTTGGATAAAAGCGTCTGCTAAATGACTGTAGAATAGAATAGAATAGAATAGAATAGAATAGAATAGAATAGAATAAAAGAGCTAAGACCAATACAGGATAACCTTTAATGTCATATATACTGTCCAAAATGTGAGTATTACATCGGTGACGGGCTTGATGAACGGCAGTGTACTGTGTGTAACACAGCATGGGACAAAAATAACTCCCTGAAAAATGGAAACTTTTTCATATACCTACCAATCCAAAAACAACTTGAACATCTTCTTCAAAGAGAAGATATTGCTGCTTGTGTCAAGTTAGGAAATGGCACATGTAATTCTGAGATTTATAATGATATATGGAATGGTGAAATGTACCATAAGCTGATAAAAAATGGAGGACCCCTTGGTTGCTCTCATGGGTACTCCTTATCTCTTAACTGTGATGGAGTTCTTGTATTTAAATCTTCATTATACAACATTTGGCCATTACAAGGGATTGTAAATGAGCTCCCTTACCCCGTGCGTAAAGAAAATGTTTTGCTATTTGGCTTGTGGTTTGGAAGTAGAAAGCCAAATGTTAATACATTTTTAAAGCCATTCATCCAGGAGTGTCAGAAGTTGGCAACTGTGGGCTTCAAGTCAAAAAGAAATGGCACTTTGGAACAGTGTAGAGTTTTTGCAGCTCTTATGATGTGTGATTCAGTTGCCAGGCCAATACAGTTTAATGGCCAGTATGGATGCAGCCTCTGTCTGCACCCTGGTGAACAAGTCCAAAAGGGTAATGGCTGTGTCAGAGTATACCCATACAAAGATGTGCCAAAAAGAAACCATGCCTCTACCATTGATGGTGCAAGAGAGGCTCTGCAAATCTATGAGAGGTGTTAAAGGACCCACATGTCTCATGAACATTCCATATTTTGACATTATATCTTGCATGCCTCCAGATCATATGCACAATGTACATCTTGGTGTTGTAAGGCAAATGGCAAGCATGTGGCTGGACAGTGAAAACCATGAAAAACCATATTACATTGGAAGTAGAGTGTCTGAACTTGATCGACAACTTTTAGAAATTAAGCCTCCTTGTAATATTACAAGAGTTCCTCAATCTCTTCAGCAAAGGAAGTTTTGGAAAGCAAGTGAGTGGCAGAATTGGTTGCTGTTTTACAGTATGTTTGTGCTAAAAGGAATCCTCCCTTTGAGTTTTTGAACTATAACTGATCAACTGAAGCACAAGCAATGGTGGTCCATTGGGGACAAATGGATACAATGACTCATGTAAAAAAAGTTGTTGATTCTGAAGATGTATTGTGGGGCTAGCTGACTTGTATAAAAAATTTAAATATGCCACCATACTTGTCATATGAAATGTAAATAAGTGTTCATGAACTGAGATGACTGAATGTTTGATCAACTTGTTTAAACCAGTTGACTTACAGAAATTTTAATAAAAAATTGACATGTAAAAACGTGCATCACTTTTGTTGTTGTTGCATGATGATGCATATGATCATATATGTATCAATAGATGATACATGATCCACAAATATATTGAAATATATTTAAAAATATATGCCCTAATTTCCCATATATGGAAATATGTCATGTTTGCTGCTCTGCTGCAGCACTGCAATCAAGCTCATCTGCTCCAACTGCCCTGATTGCCCATTCTCCACACCTGCTCCCCACCCTACTTAAACACACTCCAGTCTCTGCTTCCCTGCCAGATGGTCATCTAACCTTGTCTTGTTCTTGAGCTTCCTTGTATTTGCAGACCTCCCCTTTTTTGACCCGGTCACTTCCCTGGATTTTGCTCCTGCCCTGCCCATGTCGGATTGTTCTCCCCGCTGGTTGCCTGCCTGGATATTCACCCCTGCTTGGAATGACCATGGAGTTTTTTTCTGCCCCCTTTGATAAGTAGCCTGATATCTGCCTTTTTGTGTATGACCATTGCCTGCCCTCTTGACCATGTTTTTGGATATTGGATTCATGCTGTAACGCCCGGAGTTCTTTCAGAATATGGCGACACACAGTCAACCCAGATCCTCCTGCCATATTCCATCAGACAGCTCCAGTTTCTCTCTATGACTCCTGCTTTAATAAACCATATTCTGTTCAAACTTTTAAGATCTGTGTGAGGCTGAATTTCCGGGTCTTCAGGAGAAACCATTACAGAAATATGATTTGATATAATGCAGTATATTTTCCAATATATTCCAATATATTTTTCTTTTGTAAGGGAATGTTAGATGTTAGCCAGTTACTCTTCAAATCATTTACACCTGGTCCCAATTCAGTCACTGGGCTTTATGTGCACCAGCTTCACAGTCACTCTCTGTCTGACTTTGTTTGTACCAGCATGGACCAGTCTGCTCTCCCTTTCCAGCTCCTTGGTTTAAGGCTGTCCAGTCAGCCTTCCTACTGTCTGTCCATGTAAGATTATTCTTTTGTTCCTGGTTCCAAATAAAGTTCTGTTAACCTATGTCCTGTCTCCATGAGGTCCATCCGTGACAGGAAACGGAAGTAGCTAGAAAAGTGTCAGGAAAGTAGAAATACACGAAGAGCTACAGATTTGTAACTTCCACCATCTTTGCTCTGTATGAGCTTCTGCTGCAAAGATGATGCAAGTTCATGTTTTGTCATGGCTGTGCACTTTTATACATGTCCATAAACCTCCCCTTGGCAGAGCAAATTTGTTCAGCAAAACACAGCAACCAGACTATCATTCTGTTTGCTAAGATGCTGGACAAGATGGGTTTAAAAATAAATGAATAAAAAGCAAGGGTCCAGTAATAGTAGTTCAGCAAAACTAGCTTCACAACAAGCCTGTTTTAGGCATAAACTGCAGAAGTTTTAGGAGTTACTTTGCACAACAACCAAAAAATGAAACGCCAAACATTTCAGACACACTGGAAAGTTTTAGTTTTCTGAAATTACCTAAATTTTTACATAGTATTGAAGTTGTTTCTGCAGCTTAATGAAGTGTGTCGTGTTAACGTACATGCTGCAGATGCCCACAGGTGATTATCCTGTCTAACCAGTCAGCTCTACAGTGCTGCCATGTTATGGTACAGCAGGGCTCTTCAGCTCTGGTACTTGGTCCTGGTGTTCTGCAGGTCTTTGATGCTTTCCTGCTCCAACACAGCTGATTCAAATTAAATGGACCGCATAGCACAGTGATGCATTCATTTCAGTCAGGTGTGTTGAAGCAGGAAAACCTTTAAAACCTGCAGGACAGTTAGTTGAAGAGCCCTGCTGTACAATAAGGCTTACAGCTGAGGCAGTACTGAAGGAGTATCGGTTATGTGGGGTCACCTATGACAGGGCCAAAGTGCATGTGGTTTTATCTATTTATTTTATGGAGCTGTTTGGATTTTAACTGCATGTAGTTTTTACCTTTTTGGTATTTTGCTTTTATTTATGGATTTACAGCCCCAGGCCTCTACAAGCTAGCAGAGACATTACCAGTTTTAGAGCAAAACAACGAGTCTATGAGAAGTTAAAATCCTGAGATTACCTTATAGAGCATACCCCCCACCCATCCAATTCCCCATTTATCCCAAAGCTCAGCAGAGAATAATATTGAAAAATAGCAAATAACAGTGTTATAATCTACAAGCTGTTATATACTGCTCTATAAAAACAAAGTGGAGATCAGGTGCAGTAGGTAAAACAACTGGTTTCCAGAAGATGTAAGTCCTGACTCCCTCCAAACCCAAATATTGTAAATTTCTTTGATTTGGGATGCCTTTTAATGAGTTTTAAAGGAAAGTTTCCTTTTATGTTTTTAAAATGAATTGTTTTAAAACTACATGGTTAAAATCCAAACTGCATGTACTTATTGCACGTTGGCCCTGTCCAATTACCTCTAAAATAAAACCAAATATGCCATGAAAACATATTAGAATAGAATAGAATAGAAAATACTTTAATACTTTAAAAATACTTTTAATCCCTTTGGAAAGTCCTCAGGGAAATTTGGGTACCAGCAGCAATACAACACCAACAGTAAAGCAGGATAAGCACTAAGATACAATATATACAGGTATAAAGTAAAATAGAGGCAATAAGGTGCAAGAAAAGTATAAAATAGAATGCAATAAAAAAAAAAGATAAGGTAAATAAATAATATAAACAAGCATTGCACACAGTAGAGGTGGTACAGATTCCCAGTTCACTATTGCACGTATAAGTTATTGCAACTGTTTGTATGGGTTATTGTGCATGTGTTGTATCAGGCGGACTGCACACCTCCCTCTCCCCCCTCCTTCTCCCCCTCCTGCCTAATGCAGAGTTGTACAGTTTGATGGCTCGGGGGACAAAGGAGTCTCTGAGCCGGTTGGTCCTACTCTTGGGGAGGAGCAGCCTGTTACTGGTCAGGCTTCTCTGTGCACTGATGACAGTGTGCAGAGGGTGACTGGCATCATTCACAATAGCCAGTAGTTTTTTTAGTGTTCTCCTCTCTGCCACTGTCACCAGGGAGTCCAGTTTCATGCCAACCACAGAGCCCGCCCGCCTGATGAGTTTTTACAGCCTGTTAGCACACCTTTTTGTCATGTTACCCCCCCAGCAGACAACAGCATAAAAAAGCGTACTAGCTACCACAGACTGATAGAACATCCACAGGAGCTTCCTGCAGATGTTAAAAGATCCCAGTCTTCGCAGGAAGTACAGACTGCTTTGGCCCTTCTTGTACAGGTGATCTGTACAGCATGTCCAGTCCAGCTTGTTATCCAGCCACAACCCGAGGTACCTGTAGTTGTCTACAATCTCCACCTTGTCGTCCCTGATGGTCACTGGACGTGGTTGTGGGCTGGACTTCCTGAAGTCAATAACCAGCTCCTTAGTCTTTGAGGTGTTAAGCTGGAGATGGTTCATCTGACTCCAGGTGACAAAGTCACTGACCAGATTCCTGTACTCGTCCTCTCCATCATCCCTGATACACCCCACGATGGCTGCGTCATCTGCAAACTTCTGGATGTGACACAGCTCTGAGTGTGAACAGTGACTCTGAAAAGCTGTTGGCCAGTTTCTGCTGAAGCCAAGTAGCCACAGGCTAAAATATTTACTATTCTATGCTTTAAAGCCGATGAAAATATTGTGCTCAAATTTTGTCTTTAGATTGTTATACATGCCCCTGCTACACTATTCAGATTCTATCCAAACCATCATGTTCCAGAAGTCCTGGTCATGTCCTCTGGGAAACTTCAGCCTTGCTTGGTTTACTCTTTTTATTGTTTATTTTAATTTATCTATTTATTTTTGTAATTACAGACTATTTTGCTTTAAAGTTGATATGAGTTGATATGAGTCATTCGGTAATTGATGGAGACTTTTTTTTAAAATCATTCACCTTTTGCACTGAATGCGAGTTACTCTAGAAGTTCACCATTTGTAAATTATTTTCCAGACAGGAGAGGGACTATTTTTTTTTTATCCCATTCCAGACAAATATGTACAATTATATCCCACTTCAACATATGGAAAATGGATCTTACAAACTTATCTCACAGTTCCAATGTCTCTGCTTAAACTCAGCTTGGACTTCATTAGGAACGCCTGTACAGTGTGATATAAAGACTGTAGCTCTTACATTTATTTCTTGGCTAAAAAGCTTAATTGTGTTAATTTCAGAAATATGATACTACAAAATCCTGGAGGTGGGGCATGCAGGCGAGCGCTTGGTAGCCGGGCTTTTGCCCATGGGGCTTGGTCGGGCTCAGCTCGAAAGGTTGTCATGGGTCCCCCCTCCTGTTGGCTCATCATCCCCCACAGTAGGGGCCATAGGGGTAGGGTTCAGTGTGAGCTGGGCAGCTGCTGGAGGCGGGGACCCTGGCGGTCTGATCCTCAGCTGCAGAAGCTAGCACTAGAAACGTGGAATGTCACCTCTCTGGCAGGGAAGGAGCCTGAGCTGGTGCGCGAGGTTGAGCGGTTCCGGCTAGATATAGTTGGATTCACCTTGACGCACGGCTTGGGCTCTGGAACCACTGTCCTTGAGAGGGGCTGGATCCTCTTCCATTCTGGAGATGCTCCCGGTGAGAGGCGCCGAGCAGGTTTGGGCATGCTCATTGTCCCCACCTTGGCCCCTGTGCGTTGGGGTTTACCCCAGTGAAAGAAAGGGTAGCCTCCCTCTGCCCCCAGGTGGGGGGATGGGTCCTGACTGTTTGTGCTTATGCACCAAACAGCAGTTCAGATGCTGTAGGGCTGTCTTGGCTGGCACGCCTCTGCAGCATTGCGTGGACATCGGGGACAGTTCCCCTGGATTAGCAGACTGGTGTGGTGGTCCCCCTATTCAAAAAGGGGGACCAGAGGGTGTGCTCCAACTACAGGGGGATCACACTCCTCAGCCTCCCCGGTAAGGTCTATTCAGGGGTGCTGGAGAGGAGGGTCCGTCGGATAGTCGAACCTCGGATTGAGGAGGAGCAGTGTGGTTTTCGTCCAGGTCGTGGAACAGTGGACCAGCTCTACACCCTTTTTGGGGTCTTTGAGGGGGCATGGGAGTTTGCCAACCAATCTACATGTGTTTTGTGGATTTGGAGAAGGCATTCGACCGTGTTCCCCGGGGACTCCTGTGGGGGGTACTCCGGGAGTATGGAGCGCCGGACTCGCTTGTATGAGCTGTCCGGTCCCTGTACGACCGGTGTCAGAGCTTGGTCCGCATTGCCGGTAGTAAATCAGAATCATTTCCAGTGCAGGTTGGACTCTGCCAAGGCTGCCCTTTGTCACCGCTTCTGTTCATAACTTTTATGGACAGAATTTCTAGGCGCAGCCGAGGTGTTGAGGGGATCCAGTCCAGTGGCCTCAGGATTGGGTCTCTGCTCTTTGCAGATGATGTGGTTCTTCAGCTGTCACTGAAGCGATTCGCAGCCGAGTGTGAAGCGGCTGGGATGAGAATCAGCACCTCCAAATCCAAGACCATGGTCCTCAGCCGGAATGTGGAGTGCTCTCTCCGGGTCTGCAATAGGGTCCTGGCACAAGTGGAAGAGTTCACGTATCTCGGGGTCTTGTTCACGACTGAGGGAAGGATGGAGCGGGAGATCGACAGGCAGATCGGTGCAGCGTCTGCAGTGATGCGGACTCTGCATCAGTCTGTCATGGTGAAGAAGGAGCTGAGCCAAAAGGCAAAGCTCTCGATTTACCAGTCAATCTACTTTCCTACCCTCACCTATGGTCACGGGCTGTGGGTAGTGACCGAAAGAACAAGATCACGAATACAAGTGGCCAAAATGAGTTTTCTCCACAGGGTGGCCAGGCTCTCTCTTAGAGATAGGGTGGGAAGCTCGGTGATCCGGGAGGGGCTCAGAGTAGAGCCGCTGCTCCTCCACATCAAGAGGAGCCAGATGAGGTGGCTCGGGCATCTGGTCAGGATGCCTCCTGTTCCAGGCACGTCCCACCGGAAAGAGGCCCCGGGGAAGACCTAGGACACGCTGGACGGACTACATCTCGCGGCTGATCTGGGAACACCTTGGGATCCCCCCGGATGAGCTGATGAATGTGGCCGGGGAGAGGGCAGTCTGGGTTTCCCTACTCAGGCAGCTGCCCCCCCGACCCGATGGATGGATGGATGGATGGATACTACAAAATTATGTTTGCAGTAAGTGATGCTGTAGGTCTCTTCTGTATTGTAACGAGTATTCCTAATATTTTGACCTACTCATGTACATTGTGTGAATTAGAGAAAATTTAGTTCAATAAGTCAGTTTTGGTGTGGTTTAAATCACATTTTACAGGTGTTCATGAGAGAATGCTCACTGGGAGTGTAATCCAGCCAGAGAAGATCTCGTTTTGCTGGCCGCACATTCCCCAATGCAGAATGTTGTTGTAATGTCCCGCCACCAGACATTTTGGCAACATTGCAAAGCCTGACTCATGGCTTCCTAACTTCCTAATACAGACCCCTCTCTGGCGACATGGTACTATGAACAGCTAGCTATAAGTCTTCCTCCCAGCCCCATACTAGAGTTTCCAGGCTGGCTGAAGATGGAGAGGAAACCTGGTTCACGTGAATGTTACTAAAGAGAGACTTTAATAGACAAGACAGAGAGGACCTGCAGACCAGATCTATTGTCATTCAAGTTGACTTTTTTTCTCTACATAAAGACTTACAGAATTATTTTTTCCTCTTAGCTCGTTATTTGGTTCAAAACTAATGATCTAAGTGGGTTTTCAGATGTAACTGTAGGGGAGATATTTAGTTTAACACACCATGACTTGAGTGTTTAACATTAAACATTATATCTAAGACAGTTAATTCTTTATCACCAGCATCATAAAATGATTTGAGACCAGGGTTTTGTGACAATTAGTTTAGACAAGCAAAACAAAGTATTTGTTTTAAAAGTATATTATATATGTTGCCCATTTTTACATAAGTATTACATTTTTTGCATGTTTTACAAGTCTGCAGCTGTTGACAAAGACTTCACATGCTAAACACACAACACACACATATTACCAACTGAGCACAGATTAATTTGCACTCTTGAAAAAGAAAAAGAGTCTCTGCTTTTGACAATGAAGGAACCACCAAGTTTTTTTTTTTATTTGAACAGTTTCACAAAGTTCAAAAAGTGAAAATACTCCCTTTGCTCAGCTAGTCTGTAGAAAAACCACCCAGTATTTCAAAAACTGAATTACTTTAAATATGAACTGATTCAACACATTAAAAAAAAAACGATTAACCCGTTACCTGATTCGATTTGTTTTTGGTTCTTTACTTCGGCTAAGATCGACAGTATGTTACCACTGCTGGAAATACAGTAAACTGATTCTATTTGTTTAATATGTGTTCCTCAAACATAACAGCAACATAACGAACAAAAACTTACATAAAGCTGAAAAAACAATGTAAAAAATAAGTTAATTCAGTTTTACTATATAACCTTACATGTTAAAGCATTTGTCCTTGCAAGGTTTGAAGTAGATCAGTGGATTTTCTTTCACCTTCCAAAGTAAAAAAAACACATAAAGAGAAGAAAAAAAAAAAAACTGTAAAATGTCGGCACAGACTTTAGCCACTGCCAGCACAGCTCTATAAAGATACAGGATATTTAAAGCAAGTGGCATGCAGAGTTGCAGTCATGCCTCTTTGGTACAGAAAATTAGAAACAGATTACACGAAACCACTCCAATAAAACACATTTTGAAAAAAAAAAAGAAAAAAAGAAAAAAAAAAAACAGGAGGAAAAAAGAAAAAATTAGTAAAATGTTAACACTCAGGCACTGTTTGAATTAAGGCATTGAAGACAAGGCTTTAAACTTCATGAACCCTTTGAAATTTTTGTTTTAGTATTAGTAGTATTAGTACATAAATTATCTAAAAACAGACAAGTCCAAAAAGCAGATGAACAAATTCCAATAAAAATTTGATTAAAATTTGTGATTCCATTTTGCATGAAGAGCAAAAATTCTGAACCCATGAATTTTGTACATTACCAACTCAAATAGTTTGTTAGTATGCTAGCATCCTAACATGAATATAGTAATGCAATCAGTAAGTGGTTTATTTTTTACATTATTCAATCTATTGGTTTAGCATGTGAGCATACTAACATCCTAAAATGTTTAAAGCAATGGAATCCGTTTGTGGTTAATTTTTATATCATTCAGCTTATTGGTTTAGCATGCTAGCAAGCAAGCAATAACTGTAGCTGAACAAAGATTTTTAACCACATTGTATAGTATTTTTGATTTAATTGTTCACAGATGCACCTGATAATTGCTGTCATAAAAATTCAAACTCTTGAAAATGCAAAAAAAAAAAGAAAGAAAAAAAAGCCATGACTTTGTACAAAATGTTGTGCTAATGCATCTAACAGATTTTAAGGCCACAATTTAGTAAAGCTACACGAAACATCAAAGGGGTGTCATTTAGCAAAATTCACACTGTAATACCCTTTATAAAAGAATATAAAGTTCAGTGTAGACTAAAAAGGCCAGACAAACCTTTTGAGACACAATGCAAATATAATTTTAACCAATTTATACAAAAGTGTTCTGTATTCACTTGGGAAAAATAAAGTTCTGTTTTTCTGAATTAAAAGAATTTTACAAAAATTAAACAAACAACAAAAAAAAAAAACTCTTAACCATGCCCTCACCTGAAGGAAGAAAAAAATATATATAAAGCATCAGTATCTTACGGGATAAGATCATTTAGCTCTACTGGAATCTTTATGCTTTTACTCTAGACCTAAAACTCAACTGTAAGAAACGACCACAAACTGAGTTTTTGCAGAACCTGAGGTTGCAACTTAAGGCGTCTCATTTTCATATCTACTTTCTGGCACTGTGTAGGGTCAACATTTTCCCACAGCACATAGCATGAACTATTTACCCCTCCTACTCTTAGTAATTCATACTTTTACAAAGTACAGTTGTTAAAAATGGGGGTCTTGATAGTCCAGCAGCAGAAGCTGCTTGGAAGTTTCTAGTAAATGCATAAAACCAGAAGTTTCATTTGTAAAATGATCTTGTATTTCCAAGTGAATGCACAATTACTTCTGTATATTTACTGATCTGCAAATCACCAGAAACTAGATTTGCAGGGTAAATAAATATAGTCATGAATGATATACTCATGATCACAGCAGCTGTCATAAAAACAAAAACGAATCTTCCTTTCATTCACAAAAGGAAAACCCTTTTTGCTCAGTTCAGATTCATTTTGAGACAAGACAGGCGGGCCCTGACTTTCTGTATATTCTGTTTCCTCATGACCACACTGGCGACTTGTGTGCCAGCAGGTTGATGTAATTTTCTAGTCTGTACTCTTTTTTTGGCGCATGTAGAGGCGTATGAGGCCTGCTTGGTGCAGCTGCTGCCACAGATTCATCTCCAGCCGCAGGTCATGGTTGATGTAGAAGCCCACTGGGTGGTAGCTCCTGTCATAGTAGTGGTCAGAGTAGTTCCTGTAGTCTGGAGTTATAAAGCCATATGCACTCACCTTCAGCAACCAAGGAAAAACAAAGAGCAACAATCAGATTCTGAGACCTGATTAACTCAAACTGGTACAGAAAAGCGAACAAAAAAACACAAACAGGATAAAAAACAACTAAACAGGTTTTCACAGTGATGGCACACAGGGATTTTTCAGGGCAAGTGGCGAGTTACTACATCATTGATACACATTAGTGCACAACAACACGGTGCAGTAAAAAGGAAGCCCACCTGATCACAAACATGCAGAGCAGCCAACAGCATCACAGCTCCAGTTGATGGACGGTAGATGTCCTTATATTTGGTTTTCAGAGCGTTAGATCGAAGGAATCTGGAACAAGAAATCATAAATGGTTCTGATATATTCATAGAGATGACTGTGTATTTCTTAGGATTTTGTCCTCATTTTAACCCTGCTTACCTGGGTGGTTAAAATTCTATGTGCACATAATTATTGTTAGATAACCCTGATTTTAGCAAGTCCCTGTGTGGGAACTCTCCTCAGCATCTCACTTTGGTTTTACTGTCTTTTTCACACTCGGGAAGTTTAAATTTGAGTTCATGTTTCTCTTGATTCAGCGTGTCTGAAGGGAATTTACTGACCTGTTTCTGAGGTAACGAATGAAATCGGGGTGGTACATCTTTAACTTTTCAGCTGACACATCTTCCCCAAAGTACTTTGATGGACTGTGGGAAAAAATATCACAATCAGCCTCCTCTGATTATTGACTTATATGCAGCCAGTCTATTTAAAAGAAGATAAACCAACCGTCTAATCTCAGCAGTCATGATTCACAAAGTATAACTCATCTTCTAAATTGCAGGTTCATAGTTAACATACTTTTTAGGGCTTCAGCAGAGTTGACCTATAGGCTTGTACGGGAGCAATTGATTTGTGTAAATGCACATAAACACTGTTTCCAGCTCAGGATGGGGTGGTTTGGTAAACGATGTTGTGTTCTGTTTCCACAGCAAACTATTCCCTTACGCCAGGAGTATCCAAGTCCAGTTGTCAGGAGCTACTATCCTGCAACTTTTAGAGGCATACCATCTCCAGTACACCTGAATAAAATGGCTGAATTCCCTCATGCACATGTCTTTCTGCTCTGCAGAGGCCTGTAATGAGCCAATCATTTGATTCAGGTGTGTGTGTGTGGTTGGATAGTTTGCCATGAACCCAGACCTGTAGGTGGAAATGCAGCTTTAAAATTTTTCAACCAAGCATTAAAAGGTACAGTATGTAAACATTACTGAAATCTAGTGGTAAAGATGGGCATAGAAACTACTTCAAATGCGTAGAAGTTGTGAATGTACGGTGGCCATCACTGACCAAAATACTTCCAGACAAACATGTCATCTGTAAGTGTATCCAATGGCTTCAAGCCTGTTGTGCAGCGACGTTTGCAAAACTAAACTTTTGCTACCTTTTGAGGTGTTATCCCAAATGGTTCTGTAGCACCAAAAATACAAACCCGGTACTGTAGTTTTAAAGCTCAAATGTTGCTCACTTCACACACAGAGTTGTCCATTCAGAGACACCATAGTAAAGATGGTGACATAAATAAGGCAGCTGCCATGTAAGGACATATAAATGAATTTTGACCTATGGTCACGAGCTGTGGGTAGCAACCAAAAGAATGAGATTGCGAATGCAAGCAACCGAAATTAGTTTCCTTCACAGGGTGGCTGGGCTCTCCCTAGAGATAGGGAGAGAAGCTCGGTCATCTGGGAGGAGCCAGATGAGGGGGCTCAGGCATCTGGTCAGGATGCCTCCTGGACGCTCCCTGGTGAGGTGTTCCAGGTACATCCCACCAGGAGGAGACCCCGGTAAAGACCCAGGACATGCTGGACAGACTACATCTCTTTACTGGCCTGAGAACGCCTCAGATTCCCCCCAGGATGAGCTGGAAGAAGTGGTGGAAGAAGAAGTGCTTAGGCAGCTGCCTCCACGACCCTACCCCAGATAACCGGTAGAAAAAGTAGATCATTTTTTTTTCTGTCAATTACTTTTCTTTTTCTTAAACACACCCACACACACAGAGCATCTTTAGAGCCATGATGCTGGCACAGAATAACATGAACAAATCACCAGTTTGAGTCGAACTGCAGCCTATAAAGTGTTGCTTACTCTTTGTCCTTCTCAGGCCCCCGATCCACTGGGGTGTGTGTCGCCGCTGCCTTCACCAGCAGGTAATCCCGGTCATGATCAGGCAGGAAAACATACCGCATTTCCTATCAGAGAGCAGCAGAGCAGGATGTCAGTACATCTTTGTTTTCCCACTCAAAGAGGAGAGACCTTAAGCTTTATTTTTTTTTAAATTACCTTGGACACAGGAGGTCCTTTGTACCCATTCACCGCATATTTCCTTATGGAGTTCATCAGTGTGTTTGTGGAAAATGTGTAGTGTGTGGTGCGGGACCCCACGTCCTGCTCAAATCCCTTAATGATCACCCCATTGGTCCTAAAGATGCACAAAACACACATGAACACAAAGAAACACAGGAGTTCAGTCAGTACAGCAAACACACACACAGCCACCCAGTGTGAGTGAACAACTGCTAGCTGCTTCCTTCACTGCCAGAGACGCCTTTAGACAGGTAGCAAAGCCAACCTTTAGTCAGCTGCTGTCTCACTGCTGCAACACTTTCAGTATGTAGAACAACGAAGGAAGTTGTCTTTGGTTTTTATAGAAAAACAAAGAAAAACTGGAAAATTTGAGCTTTTAAATAAAATGAAAAAACATCTTTTGTGGTGAATCAACAATGTGGAATTTTACTCCATATGCAGGATCAAACACTGGAGGCAGAATCTACCTGAAGACATAATGATGACCATCGATCTCCTGCCCTTTCTGAGAGTTGTTCAGTATCCCTCCATTCCCCACTACAGCACAGCGGCTACACTCATTCCCATGAGTCTCCCAGTTGTCCAACATCTGCTGGTTTGCAGAGGAGTTCAGGACGGAAAGTGTTTCCACCAGAGCTGAAAACAAAAAAATCATCTTAATGTGATTTAATCTACACAATCAAATGTGGCATACAGACGCTTTTGTGCCCACATAAATTCCCCACGCTCAGATTCAGATACTTGTTATTAGAAGAGAGAGAATGAGGATGTCTGAGAGTAACGTGTGGGCCCAAGACAGGAAACAACATGGCAAGCACCTTCCCAGAGATGAGACCTGCATTTCCTCATAATTACCTAAATTCTATCAGCTTTGGTCACAAGGGACAACAGCTTTAAACCTACTGTAGCTACAGAACAGTTCCTTTATGATGATGGTGGTGATAAGTAAAGAATCATCTGTCTGCTCTGTATCAGATGCATTTTATGTGCACATTTAAACCAATGAGGCAATACTATCAGGAAACCATAACAAGTAAACATAGTTTTATTTTATGGGTGAAATTCTGCTTAGAAATAAATGTGCGATATTTCTAGATCCAGGATTAATTTTATACCCAACTCATTTACAGCAGGCCTGCAGAGAACAGAGAGAAACCAGACACAGATGATACTTCCTGAGACATTTACCTGCATAACATCTCTATTAAAACACCTGGAAAACTGTTCAGGCTCACTTTTAGATTCTATTTTTGCACAGCTACTTGGTATAACTAATTCCTAGCCCACAGCTAGTCAAAGCGGTGCTATGAAGTAATCCAGCAGGTTCTATGCATCGTTGCTCAAACACACCTGAGTCATTGTGCAGAACTTGATTGGCGGTTAGATCCATTTCATTTGATTCAGGTGTACTGAAGCAGGAACACTTTGAAAACTTGCTGAATTGCAGCTCTCGTAGGACCGGATTCAGTAGACCTGTCCTGGATTAATTAGGCTGTTACCCTCTGGTTCCATTTAAAGTAATGTAGTTTTCTCTTAGGAGGAGATAACCAAAATTTCTACTGTGTTTCAGGTGAATTTACTCTGACACAGTAATCATAACTTGATTCTGACACTTCTGTAGTAATCTCACATCTCAGCTTTCTTTGAGACCAAGATTATACATACAGCCTTTGTAGCTGTGAAGATATACTTAGTTTATTTAGGATATGTCATTTCAAACAGAAAGCAGAACAATAGGACTCACAGAAGAGGTTAAGTTTACTTAAAGGTTGTTTGGCTGGTACTCTGCTTGGAACAGGATACGACAGGATCTGAATCTGCTCACCTTCATCCCATTAGTGGAAGTTAAAGTTATTCTGAAGGGACTGGAGACGGCACCTTTAAATTACTTTCATTTTTAATGTTTTTTAAGTATGTAGCTACTTCTTGGCTTTAAATTAACTAATTTATATTCTGTATTGTTAGAGCTATCTGTAACTGTACCAAAATGCTTTTTTGTTCATCCAAAACAGGTCTCTCTTGTAAATTCCTTCATGTCTCTGCTAGTTGTCTCAGCATTAACAGGTGAGACACCCTGGACAGGTCACCAGCCCATCGCAGGGCCAACACACAGGGACAAACAACCATTCACACACAATCCTAGGCAGAATTTAGAGTCATCAATTAACCAAACATGTATGTCTTTGGACGGAGAAAACCCACACATATACGGGGAGAACACGCAAACTCCACACAGAAAGGCCACTGCCCTCAAGGTTCGAACCTCCCCTTAAAAAGAAAATGAAAAAAAGAAACATTATGGGGAACTTTTTTTGAGGGGAGGGACTTCCAAGTTTCCAAGAAGTAAACGACTTCCTGCTACTTTACTTTGAATCTTTTTTCTTGTGTAAAAAATAAAAAAAATTAGAGATTCAAGTAGCAACTGAATGCAGCAACAGTAGTTTAAAGAAGTGAGAGAAGCAGCGCCACAAAACAATAAAGCGGAGTAATAATATGCGGTTTTCTGATTAGAACATAACCGCTGGCAAAACGATAACTTTGTTTGAGCGGCGCTGTGGGCTAAACTCGGGGTTATCAACCTGTTAGAAATTTTTACCTTTTGACATTTAACGTTCCTCTTTGATGTTTCTAATAACTGGCCCACCACCCACATAACAATGTAGAAAGACAGGATGTGGTGAATGTTGATATACAAGATAACTGCACTTCTTCTCTGAAGTATATTCACATATTGCGTGCTGATATACAGGGTGCACTACTGAATGTTGTGTTTTTCCAGTTATGTTATGTCAGTCACTTCAACTGACGCTGCACTTCTCTGAAGTATGTTCGCATATCTGGTTTGGCTCATTTACACAATCCACTCAATAAAAAGGCTCAGCTGGGGTGAAGACTTTGGAGTTGACAGACAGACACTCTTGAGTGATTATCTGACTCTGGTCTCTCCCCATCATGATGTGCTGAAAACTTATCCTGAGTTCTTGTGTCTTATTTTATGTTAAGAAAACCCTGACACTGCAAGACGCGAGTTCCGAAATATTCCCAAACACTTCTGTGTCAGCAGCGATACGTTTATTCTTTCCATTCATGGTTCCAAAACAAATCCAGACACAGAGTAAACGTTATTCTGACTGAAACAAGCTTATGCTATATATTATGTGATTACATGGTCAACAGAAATGTGACCACCACCGAGCTCACCCCACTTCCTCATCCATAACACCTGTGAGTTGGTACCTTTCAAACTTCGTGACACACACACGCCCACAGCAACACACCCCCCACCCAGATGCCGATGCTGCATGTCACCTGTGCCACCTCATAAATACTAATATGGCTCCTACAGCTGTGAAAGCAGAACATTTCCACATCTCTACTGAACACGGTGGGGTGTTACACAGCGAGAAGGTACTGGAAAAAAACTAACTTACTTCCTCACGCAAAACAGTAAAAATGACTAGTGTTATGTAAAAGTTATTCACCAGGGGCAGAAGACAAGTATCACACTGTGAACAACGCGGTTTTGAGCAAAGTTTATACTATAAAATGATGTAAAAGGTCTCAGAAAGCGTATCAAATATGATAAATTGAGCATTAAAAGGTTACAGTTTGAGATATTTTCACAAACATCTGTAAAGCCCTCTTTTAGAAATATTAAAAATGTCACTATATGCTGTCAATAAATACAAGAAATTTTTGTGGCTTCTTGCACTGCTCGTATGTGGTTTGCCAGAATCCCCCACATCTAAACCAGTCTGAACCAGAGTCTCTAGCCAGCGTCAAGATTATCGTGCACACCTGATGAGTTGTGAAACAATGTCTCAGGCTTCAAATCAGATATAAAAACTTAACAAGTGTTTTTTTTATTTATTTATTTGCTCAAGTGAAAGCAGCTGAGCGATTTATCTTCTACAGTTAGCACAGAGATCAGCACGGATGAGAAAAGTCACTGCAAACATTTTGGCTCGTTATGGCAGGAATAAAAACATGTATTCAATCACATTAAAGATGGCTGCCTTCCTGGTATTGACCCTGCAATGTGATGCATTTTACTGCACCTTAGCTGACGTTATTGAAATAAACAAGCCTGCTGTGGCACGTCATGAAGTCAGCTCTTAGAAAAGTCTACAAACGGCTGCATTCCAGCCGGGCGAGCTGGTTCCACCTGGTTCTCTATGACTGATAGAAATGAGCGATCACAGGTTAAATTCTTTGGGCAACAAATGAATCTTACAGAAGAGCGAATAAACAAAGTTAGATGAAAGTGAAGAAATTTAAAGGACAAAGGATGACAGCTAAATGTTAACATAAACAAAAGCTCACTCTTGTATTTGATGCCTCCCCAGCCGTGTGCCCCTGGATACTGGCTCAGACGCTCGTACTGTTCCTCAGTTACATGTTTGGCCCACTGCAGGACTGGAAGATGCCCAAGAAATCTGCTTCCAAATACAGTTTTCTTGATCTGACCTCGGATACTGTCTGAGCAGTCCTGTGAGAAACAGATGAGAAGAAGCCATGTTTTCATACCAGACACTGAAGTGCTTCACTTTCACAGTGACTGGCCAGTATTAACCTCCTGAAACATTATTTTTAATAATGCAGCTATGAAAGATGAGCACTGATGTTCATCCAGGGATGAAACACGCTTGGAAATTTACAAATCTTAAAATCAAATTGAGGACAGAAAAGGAAGCGTGTCTTGCTGGATGAAAGCGCCCACTGAAGCAGTGCTGAGAGGAAGAACTATAGTTTTGCTTTTAACTCCATCTTCCACACAATGTTAGACCTTCTACATAACGTCCGTCTCTGGACACAGAACATTTTAAGCCCCCTAGAAGCCCACAAGGCTGTGTCCCGACCCTTTCCTGTATTCACATGGCTGCTCACCCGCCCACAACACTGAGATCATCATTAAATATGCAGATGACACAGCAGAGTTGGGACTGATCAGTGCAGGAATAAGTCCACTTAAAATAAAAAATGTCTTTGCATGTTGACACCTGATTACTTTGTTTTAAGCACTTTGAGTTACTTTTGTCTGAATAGTGCTATATAAATAGTTCGATTTTGTATCTTACAACGACAAAGAAGCTAAATCTGAATTGTGGCAGTGAAATCAGAATGCCTTTATTCTGCTGATTTAACAAAATCATTCATTCAGTTAATATTAAACTAAAAATCCCAAATAAAAAACTAAATAACTGGCTTGTTTTTTCATTATTCCTTTAAAAAATCTGAAACAAAAAAACTAAAATCAGGCTGTTTTTTCACTCTTAATTTGAAGATTTGAAAAAATTTTACTAGAAAATTGACCTGCAGACAGAAATTGATTTTGATATTTAATTTTTGGGATTTACACGACACAGAAGTTGTTGTTTTCTGCTTTGTGTGTTGCTCAAGTGGTGATAACGTATGGGTTCTCCTCAGCTCCCCCCAAAGCACCGCTGGCCAACGTCCACCAGTGACTCTTATGATGGTCCAAAAGAAAAGAAAAATGCAAAACAACCTTTCCTCTGCTTTCGTCTTTGCTCCAACCTTAAAGGGTTAAAAGAGGAAAAAATGTTGAATTCAACCGGCTGCACCACCCACAATTTTCCCTCTACAGGAATAATTTTTTCCTTTAAAATTATACAAAACTTCTCTCACAGCGTCCAAATGACAGGAACCCGCCCAAATTCCCCAAAGATTCCCCACGGAATCATTTATAATAAACGTCACACTGATGTGAACAGAGCATCACTGTTCTGCTCAGGGTTGCAAACTCCCATCAAACCCATGTTTTGTCCCGTTTGAGACTAAATTTCTACCAATTTTCAGTGTGACCCAAATCCTAAGAGCTTCAATTGAAAGCAAAGGACTTGTTTTTGTCTTTTAAAATATGTTTCTCTGCTCATCCAAAAGGCTTCTTCATTAATGACCTGACTGGTGAGGAGTTCACTGACCCCGATGCGACATTTAACTTTGCCATGGCAACTGCTACGCCCAAACAGAACCATCAGCTGACTGATAACTTTAAGGACAGTTTCAGTAATCCCACAGCAGTTTCTCCAGAAATTACTTATTCTAGTTGTCAGTGTTACGAATAGCCATAGTAATAAATTTATATAAATATATTTTTAAAAAAGAGGCATTTAAAATAAAACTCCAGCATCTTCATTTCATTGGGTTTCTTATTCCCTCTGGATGGAAAAACCCAACACAGGCCAGTGTTCACATGTTCAGTGGAGAGGATGGAGTCTCACCCCTGCACACATGACTGAATTTCCAAGTTAAACCTTTACTAGACACGCTCACCTGTGCAGTGTGATGGTGGCAGCCATCCACAGAACACGTTACGTCAACATTACACAGATTATGTGATAAAGTTAATCTCTTCCTTATATACTGAATTTTAAATCAACATTTGTAGAACTTTAACTTTCTGTAAACAAATTATATTGATTCCTCTGAATCAGACCTCAGCTGTACCACTGGGGAACATGAGAATAAAAATAAAAAAATAAATAAAAAATAAATAGTACAATTTAATTTGACTAAATCCTGAAGTCTCCACCGGCCTCCACGGACCGAGCATGCATCGCTCCGCTGGAGAGAAGAGCCTCATTTGAGTTAGTTAAATCCTGCAGCAAGTAGGAATAAAAAAATGTTGAAAACCTGCAATTCCAAGTAAATTCTGGTTTTGTTCACCAAGCCCCGACATACAGAGGTTTATAAAAAAAACTGGTAAATAACAGACCATAACATAGGAGATGTGGAGAACCAGAGATGAGAACCTGCTGTGAAACATTATTTCTCGTATGCAAAGATGACACAGCAGAAACTAAAAGAGGCCCAAATTACACTTTCAGTTCTTCTAAGAAAAAACACATTTTTGCACAAGATACAATAGAAGTCATTCTTCATCTGCTGATGCTGTCGTGTTGAGGAAATGTTGATAATTAACATTCAGCAATCAGTCAAATATTAAGTGGAAATGCTTCCTGTTTCGCAGTAAAACATCCACATGAGGACTCCTGCGTCATCTCGGTTATGCTCAGACACTGGCAAGAAGTTTTTTGCATTAATATCATTTTAATGGGAACAAATCTGGAACATTTACCAGCATCATTTTATCAGATAAAACCTGGACCAGCACAATTTAAGACTCACCGTTCGCTGGGGGACGTCTTCCCTCATGTAAGAGTCCCCGATGAAGGGCGGCTCTGTGGGTCCAGTTGCCCGGTTGGGCCGTATCGTGGGGGATTTGGTGCTGGACTCACTTTTTTTTTGTGTTGTTTTTTGCCGTTTGGTGGGTGTCAGAGTGTGTGGGACTCTAATGGGGCTTGGGGTGGAGGTCAGGGGGCTCAGAGGCCTCTGGTTGGTGGAGATTCCTCTTTCCAGGGGCTCATTGGGGTGTTGTGAGCTGCTGTGGAGAACAAATCAAATTAAGTTAATCTGAAACCCTTTAACAGTCTCAATCTTATCTGTACTTTTAATAATTCAAGTTTTGGGGAAGACTTTGTTTTCTCCCTGAAATGTAAAAAAGAAGCTTGATGCCCACTGTGAGGAAAAAAAATATAAAACACTCTTGCCGCAACTTCCCATTTCACAGCATGACACATAGGGTTAGCATGTCGTTTTGCATCATGTTGAGCTTTAGAAAGCCTCACAAGCTTCCAATGTGAATAATATTGTAAAAGAATGCCCTCCTTTATCTTTTCAGCACTTAGAAATGCCTTTTTATTTTCTGATGAGACTCATTTGGACCCTCTTGGAGTTTAATGGTGACTTTTGTCCTGTTAGTTTACTAGTAATAACTTGAGAAGCTGAAAAAGATCTTAAGAATATTCCATCCCTCCCAGTGACCAGAGACTTCCCTCAACCCAGTCATCTTCTTCAGCATTTTCAGGGGCGTGGAGATTTGTTGAAGCATGTGTATAATTTAAACACTTCAGTAGATGGAGCAACTGAAGGTCTGGAAGCAACTTTCAGGTCCTGTGTCAGATCTTTGTTATCATACTGGACAATTTTATATTTGTTAAAGTCAGTATGAAATCTATCTTTTGTTAAATCTAAAAAGATTTGTCATCATGCAGTACATAGTCAACAAGGTCCTTTGAATAACGCTCATAATCAATATTTTACTATAAAATCACTATCCTGCAGGTTTTTGTTATTTCCCTGCTCCAACATCTGACTAAAACCAGTGGGTCATTGTGAAGAAGTTGACAAGAAGCTGTTTGCTTCATTTGATTTGAATCAGATGCGTTGGAGCAGGGAACAGGGATCTACACTTCTGCTCAGAACTGTCCCGGTCCCAAGTCTCTGGGGCCTCCTTCCACCGATCATGTCCATCAAACCTCCACGTTTGACCTTATCTGCCTTTTCAAGGAGCTTTAACTCAAATGGATTCAGAGTCCTTCACTTTTAGCATGATTGATGTTTTGGCATCTCTTTAGACTTTAGGATTCGGCCATTTTTAAAATGGTTGAGGCCAGGGGTGGAGCTAGACTTTTATACATCAGGTAATCTAAAGGAAATATTTGTTCAAAAACTTGTCTGGTGAAGGTAGTATATCCATATCCTTATGTTCAAGGATCCAGCTGTCAGACTGTTGATACTAGGGCCTGTCTCAGCCTGAGCTGTCCTTCCTCTTATAAAAAAAAAAAAAAAAGCTTAATTATGTAATTTTTTACTCATTTTTTACTCATTTACTCATCTTTACAAATCCAGATGGGTTATATAGGATATATTTCTCCACATTTCCAAGCCATATCTACTTTAAAATCAACTACCAGTCTTGCAAGGCTCCTGTTTAAGAATCAGAATCATGTAGCTCTAGCTTAGTCAGCGCTAAGTAACATGGATACTGAGCTACTCTTTCAGCACCTTTAGTTTTTAAGCTAAAATGAACATTTTGATTAAATGAAATGTTGTGTAATCCCCAACTACACTCAGTGAAAACTAAACATGACATGGTTTCCCCACATTATGTTAAAACTACATGTAGTGCTAAAGTGGCACTGCTGCATAGCTTCATGCTAACATCAGGTTAAAAGCCTTACTTAACATTAGTAGTTGCACTTGCACAAGAACAAAATCTATTCTAGAAAAACAGGTATGAATTTTTTTAGGTTGAGTAATTAGGAAGCTTCAGACTGGTGTAGTGATACTAGTGATCCATGCAGGTCTGGAAAGATGTTTGTCCTCCTCCAGTAACCTGTCAATATTCTGAGGTGGTACCACTAAGGAGGTGGATGTGCCACCCTGAGCACCCCTCTGGCTCCGGCCCTGGTTGAGACTGCTAATTGGATTTAATTTGATTGTATTTATTCGAGGGGAAAAAGAATTAGTTTTTTGTCAGTAAAATTAGATTTCAAAGCAGCCACACAGAGCTGATATTCAAATCTGCCATAAGTAATTTGATTTGAATTAAAATCACAAATATTCAAAAAAGGAGAAAGAAGTGAATGACTCGAGATGCATTTCGAAACTTATTTCTTTCCTGCTGCTTTTAGTGACACTGAACTGAGTGATGATAAATATAGAAACCAAACATTTGCAGAGGCCTCTCTGTTCCCTCGTGTTGTCAACCACGCGGCTGCTGACAACACCTCCATCTCAGAAAACCTCAGCTCCATTCTCCCGTGTGATTGGCTGTGTGGTTGTTATGAGCGTGGCGCACCAGATGCCACCGCTGCAGTAAGTAAACCTCGTAAAGTCGCTATCGAAGCACAAATGTAACGAAGCAGCTAAATTAATGTGTAACTGGAATTTCTTTGGTTCAGCTAAGATCAAGGTTCACAAATCAAAGACTGGATGTCACTGACACACAATCACCAGAAACATGACTTGATGATCAGAGTTTGTAGTCATGCCCCCCGAAGACAAATAAAATACCTCAGAATAGACTAAAAAGAACCACCACAAGATAACAAATGAGCACAAACAGCAGGACCAAAAGGTCTAAATTTGCACAATGACCCCATCGAGCAACACATTTCTAATCATCTCCAAACACCTGTGTGATAACAGGATTGAGTCACTCATTCGTGTGTCAGGATGACTTCACTCGTAACATTTCCACTAACTTGTGTTTTTAACGGTGTCCTGAAAACACCCTGTGTTTATTATTACACCTACGTGTTGCCCTGACCACTGTTGCCATGGAAATTAAAGCAGACTCTAGTCTGACCTTATAAAGGAAGCATTTCCAGATCTATCTCAGGTTGGCAATAAGAAAAAGCTAAAGAAATGATAAATAAAGGGCAATGGTATTCAAACCGTCCTCAGACGTAACCTTGGTTGCCGTAGTTTCAGACAATACGAGACAAGACAAGCTGGAGCTCCTGACACACTATCAGGAAGAAAAGACGTAAGCAAACCGTTATCTTAATCTAACACACACGAAGCCCTTTAGATTGTGTCTCTTGAGTCATTTCATGAGAATGGTACAATTTAAGTCCTTCTGACCCTTTTGGGCCCATTTTATCTGCTCAGTCTCCAGAATTTATATTCACACAGCTTTATGTATTCACAGTGAAATGTTTACAGTGTAAAACAGAATAATTACATTCTATCTTGTAATGAGGAATGAGTGTTTTTTCCAGTTGACATTTTGTCATGTCCCTCACGGCCTCCAGTGAAAGTCTACTTGAAATATAACTATTTAAAAAAAAGTCCATATTTTTATATTAACAAATGTGGTTTTTGCTTGTGATGATTTTCTTTAAACTGATAAATTTTTTATCACATTAACTCAGGAACTTCTCACCCTCATTACACAAATGATCTCTGCTTCATGAAAACAACGACTAGGACAAAAAGACACTAGAGAGCCAAGCAGGCTCCTTCTAGCATTGCTATTGATATTGTGGTTGTCAGACTCAGTCTTTATTATTATTTCATTATCTATTTTAATATTTTTATCTTATTTTTTAGTTATAGTAGTGGTAGTAGTAGTATTTTGGTTCTCAACAAAACATACGCTGCCGTTCGCGCCCCTACACAGCGACTTGTGCACAGTGTTGATAGAAAATACTACAGTCAATTTGAGTTAAAAAAACAATTGATTGTGTTTGTTAAAATCTTAACACCTGTCTCTAAAAAATATATTAAAAACTTTTGGGTAACTGAAAAGTTGAATATTTGATTTCACTGTGAGCTGTTTACAGCCACCATAAGATTACTGGTTTTGCTTAAAATCCGTCATTTTGGATGAAAAATGATGAGGCTGCCGTCACAAAATGGGCCATTTCTGGCTTAAGTATCAAATTTTCAGATTTTGTGTTTGTAGTTATTGATTTAATGTGGAGGGACATCTGTTTAAAAGAATGTTGACTCAAATACATTTTCGAATCATACTCAGGTGTCCATGTTGCAGGTACCAGAGTTGAAGCACATGCTTTTTTTTTTTTAAAGCAGTCTTTCAGACGACAGAGTTTCTCAGGGCCAAACTTCAGTGTCTGAAACAAACCTCAGAGAAACCAACCATTGTCCCTGTCCTTCTACACTGGAGTTAATGCATGTAACAAGGACCTGATGGAGAAATAACACAGCTTACATTTCAAATGTAAGAGACCACCTCTAGTCAAATAACTGCAGGGGCTTTTTAGTTCCCATTAGTGCTAGTGGAGCGCTGGGTGACTCCTTTGTTAGGACCACAATGGTACAACTAGATGTGGAGGGGGGCAGGGAGTAAGTGCTGCTTACAGAAACTCATGATCTAAGGGTTTAACCTTCAACCACGTCCTGCTTCACTGCTCCACCAGTCGCTGCACCAAAGTCGCACAAGTTATTAAATTAATTCAAGTTGTCTTTGTAAAAGGAGTTGAACTACATCCGTGACAACGTTGAGTGGAAAACATTCACGTTATCAGCATGAATACATCACATATCTGCCCTCATTTCCTTAATAGTATTTAAGTCCAAACATGAGAAATAAGTAGCAAAAACAAAATACTGTACATCTATTCTACTTTTCTACCACATAAAAAGATAAAATAAATTAATGTTAGTACAGTTGATTTTTAGGAAGTTCCCCTGTTTAGAAACTAATGAGTTTTACATGTTTTCTGTCTCACAAAAAAAAAAATATAACAGCTGCAAAAACAGCAAACATTGTGTGCACAAGCAGTGTTATAAATAGATGAGGTCTATGTAGAAAGGTAATCAATGATGGGAAAAACACCTTATGTGGACGTAATGGTTTCAGACACCAAATCAGCTTCTTCCAGCTAACATCATCCATTTAAAAGTTAAATTATTCATGTGCAAGCTGGAGAAATGTGGCGTCTCTTCTGATTTCTCACAATAATTATTAATCTGGCCAAGAATGTTGATGCATTAATCTGATTCAGGTGTGCTGCAGCAGGAAACATCTAAAACCTGCAGGACTGCAGCCGTAGAGCACCGAATCTGAGGAAAAAAATAACTTTTTAAGTCAGTCCTACTCAGGTAGCGGCAATATTGTGATGTTCATAGAGTCTTGCCCTGTGTTTGCAGGTATGGAGGAAAGTGTCACTCCATCCCTTTTCTGAGCCTTGAACTGCTGACTCATCTAGAATTACTGGGCCCCTCATCCACACCCACTCCAGCATAACCATGACCCATCTTTAGCTGTGTAACCACACTGCAAATGCCCCGACTTTAAAAAAAAAAAAAAAACAGGTTACAAATATTTTACAGTATATTATCTATACATATTTAAAGGCAGCTACAGACACATAAATGTAACGGCAGTAAAATGGCAGCTGCATTTTACTTTGTTTCTAAATGAACTCAGCTGTGCCGCGCAGGAAGTGGACCAAACCACAGCTTCACATGGATGGGGTGGGGTGTTGGTGTGTTTTCTTCCCCCTTCTGTGTTTTATAGGTGGAGGTTGTCTCACTGAGTTCCGTTACTTTGACCTCTTTTCAAAGATTATCTTTAATTTTACTTTTTTACTCGTCAGTCTCTGGCCCTGCAGGAACAGAGTTTCTGGGAAGTTTCCAAACAGAAACAGGTAAATACAAACAGCAGCTCAGCTGAGCAAAACATTTAGTTTGACACAGAAATCACCACAGAAATAAATGTAATTTATAAAATGTAACTCTGGCTGTCATGATCGGTCTTTAAATCTGGAGCATTCGTTCTAATGCTCCGCTACGCTTCAGCTGTTAAGCCAGAAAAAGGCGGCAAAACTCTGTTGGTTCAGGCGACAGCAGCCACGTGCACCTGCTCAGCAAAATCCCCACCTTCATTTAAATATAGCAATATTCTGATTTGGCGTATTTAAATTTCTAATGAGGTCTGAATGAGACATGCTAGTGTTATATTATCTTAGCCATTCAGCCCATTTAAAGTTACGTCCAGTTGTTTTAAAACCAAGAACATTCATTGGATTTCTCCTTTACCTCAAAAAGTGTGTTTTCCTGCTGCTGGGGTCTGTGTTTCCAGATCTTGTGACAGAAACAAGCCCGTAAACAAGTGACGGGGTTCGTCAAAAAGGAGCTGAAATACTAATAAATAACAGACCTGGCCAATGATGAAGGCAGGTTTTGTAAAGCAGCGGTGTGTGTCGGCAGAGGCTGGGAAAACTCGTTTTTTTTTTTTAAGTGCAAGACTGACAGACATAAATATTCTTTTGCTCCTGCAGCCATCGCCCTGTCGAATAAGCTGAATAAGTAGCTCTGTTTTTCTGTTTTTATTTCATTTTATTCTCTATATATCATCGTCCTTTTAGATGTTTATTGTTTGTGTGATTGTGCACTGACTGTTTTTACTACTTGCTGTACAACAAATTACAAACAAATTGAGAGTCTATTCTGAAACTGAAGAGGGACAAAACCAATATCCATTTAAAAAGCTTAGATAACATATTTAATGAATAATAATAATATTTGGTGTTAGAGGTTTTTCAAAGTCTGCAGACACACTGCATGGATACTTTCCATGCAAATGAAGATATAATATTTAAATCTCAAATGAAACTCTTTAAAAACGCCCATATCTGTAACCACTAACTCTAAACTTTTAGCCTTTTGTATTTTCTTATGGTGCTGAATAAATGTGTGTTTGTGTCTGGGTGGGTTGGGGGTGTAACCATATAGGGTAACTGTATGGTTTTTAGTGTGCCCTGCCAGAGGACTGCAGATGTAAATTAGCCAAAAGGCTAACTCCGGTACAACGCATCAAATGGCAACGTTTGTTTTAAACTGTACATTGTCCCTCATACATAAAATTTAAAAAGGTGACCCAACAGGTTGCAAGGACAGATATATGAAAAGAAATGCACACAGGGTCGCCACCTTTCTGCCGATTACTCGGTTTATTGGCTCAAATTCAAGTTAAAATTCTACTTTACACCTGATGGTTCCCTCACCTGTTTGTCCTCGGTTTGGTGACATGGAGAATCCCGGGAAGCCCGATGAACCAGGTCAGAATCCATTGAAGATTTAAACACAGGATGCAGACGCATAACACGAGGATGAAGGCCCCCACGCCGCAGAGCAGGCTCCTCAGCAGCGACATCCCTGTCCTACTGCAGGTGACTCCAGCCAGCACGCCACGTGTGCTTGCCGTGCCCTCCGCGCTGCCGGCAGGAACATGAGGATGCTGTCTGGCTCAGGATGGGTTCCCTGTTCAGACTGACACGGGGGAGGGCGAGGACTTTACCAGGCAACAACACGATCTGGGCTTCTCTCAACAGAGCTGGTGATGAAGGGAGGTAGAGGCAGAGAGTTGGAACGAGGGCAAAGACTCAGGAGGGTAAACTTTATCTCTCAGCAGCAACAAAACACCAAATAATCCCTTTATAATGAAACCTTTGGTCGCTAACAACGCTGCACAGGGCCACAGCCTCCATATCCTTCTCTTTATCTCCTTTCTGCTGTCAGAGGTCCTCCAATAAACAAAAAAGGGATCTACTGTGGCTTCACACAGCGAGGCTACATAACCTGACCTCAGCGGAACGTTATCTTCAAGGAAACTTCTGCTTAAGTGCCTGTTGGATGAATAAATGACTCTAGATGACAGTAGAAGCTGAAAGCATTAACATACCCGAGCACCACCTCTCTTTACTTCTCACCTCTTTGTGAGCAACGTTATAAAGTCAGCCAGAGGCGAGGCGCTGAGATCTCCTCCCTGAGCTTTTCTTAAAAACTCACAACCCTCAACAAGGAAATAAAAAGCACAACTGATGATGAGTGTGACACTGCTTCCCAGGCTTGTGGGAGAAAGAACTCCAGGCTGAGGTTGAGTGGGGAATGGAAAGAATGTGTGGCAGAGATTTGGTGATAAACTCATGTCTGATAGTACAGAAGAATTTAAAGGAAACAACTTTAAAAAGTTATTAAGTAATGTTTTAATGCTATCAGAGTGACTTAGTCAGTTTACTGGTTCAGCTGAACTCTACCTCATTTCCCCCTCAAACACAAAGAGAAAGCTCTTCAAATATAACAGAAAACCGTAAAAACAAACATCTTACCAGCTGGAAATCTTCTGTGTGCTCAGACTTTCCCTCACTGTGGAGACATATTCCTCTCAGAGAGCTCCGTTACTTGTGCTGTGGAGGGCTGTGCTCAGCCTCGGCACTGTATGGGCGGGTCCGTTGTGAAGTGAGCAACAGCTGCTGGCAACTGGTCACGCTCCTCCTTCTTTCTCTCTCCCTTTAATTCCCTCAGCTCCAGAACATGAGAGAGAGAGAGGGAGGGGGCAGGAGTCTTCCCCAGGCAGCAATAAAGTTAGACATGAACAGGCAGTTCTGGATGTTCACAAACGCACGCATCTTCAGCAAACAGAAAGTAAGAAGAAATATGAAAAACACTTTAAATGGAGTCGACCCTGAACGGGTAAACTGAGCTTTCTGGTGAAAGGAAATGTACCCTGAAAGAGACACGACTCGTGCCTGCCATCAGTCGCTTGGGCAGCCTGGAGGAAGTGAGTTAACTTGAGAGGGGGAAGAAAAAAAGATACAGAAGTACAGAGAGTACAGAAGGAAGCATCCATCAGGAGGGTTGAATGTAGAGACAAAGAAGAACGATGACAGAAAGCCTCCGTTACAGAAAAATAAATCTAAAAAACATGCTGAGGTTCTGATGGCTTGCAAGTATTTTAGGAATTAAAAAAAAAAAGAAAAGAAGAACAGGGACAAAACCATAATCTGGATTCCTGAGGGTCCCGGCACGTCATGACTGAAGACCTCTTCGTCTTTATACGTGATGATTTATAGCATGAGTGGGAGCGGGTGGTGGGATGGTGGAGAGGAGGAAAAAACAAGCAAACAATTGTCAGTTTTCCCACAGTGAACAGAGACGAGGAACAAACTGCATTTTCTAAACAATCTTTGTTTTTATTCTCTTTTTGCTGACAGATCAGTCACCGTCTTCTTCACAGTTTCCGAACCATCGTCGTGAAAACCAGAAAAACTCGACTACGACAGCACAGGGAAAACGGTGTGTTCGGGAACTCCGTGTGCTTGGATGCTTACAGGTGCAGAAATGTGGCACAAAGAAAAAAAAAGTGCTACGATGGTGGGAATGATGCGTGTACAGTGTGTGTGTGTCACCGTGGGGGTCACTTCAGGTCACAATGGGAGGACTGGTGACACACAAAGAAAAGACTCACTGGCTCTTGTGAGGAATGCCAGCTCACACGGCTGTCCCATCGGGTCTGCTGTGCCAACAGCAGCAAGAGCAGCTTTACACCAACCCCCCAGGATTCGGCGAAGCTCCGACCGTGTGACACTCCAACAAATGCTTCTTTCAATCTTGTAGTCGTTACAAACACGTCTGAAATAAAGCTGCATTTCTAGAACAACACCAGATACATTTCACACCTTGTGGCTCGGACAGTTTTCCAGTCAGAAAAAAACGGACGTAGTTTTAAAGATCGTCTATAAGTGGCACATTTCTACGGTTTCACCATGACAAGTGTTTAGTGTTCTCACAAAAGATATATATAAAAAATACTTTCACATCTATGCCCTCTCTGTGGACCAACAACACAAAAGGAAAGAGAAAGAATAAATATTTTCTGACTTTCTGGTCTTTCACATGGGGCTGTACCTAAAGAACAGGCTTTACTTCCAGGTCTAGAGTTTCTCTCTGCAACACAAGCTGCTGCTGCAGCCACTCGCTAATGCAGGATATGAACCGCTCTGACTGAAATCTTATCCACAAAGACTTTCTGTGTCTTTGGAAGGGGTTTAACGTAACTTCATTCATTATAAAAGAAGAAATTAAACATAATTAAAATAGATTTGCGAGTGCTGTGCAGAGCAGAACTGAGACAGGTTACATGTGTCACATGAGGACTCCTTTTCTTTGTTAAGTTGGTTGTATTTTTATTTATTTTTCCTACACTGCAGCTAGTAGATTGGGGCTGGCAACGCTGAAATGGCTTTTAGCATACCTCCGCTCATGTGTCCCGTGCCCCCGTCAGACCCACCCACCACCCGGCTTGGTCCAAGCTCCGCTTTCCTAATCCTCTAAACATTTTCTATGCACATTCCTCCATCCCCACATCTTTCCTCTTAGTCTACTTCCCCACATTCAGAAACCCTCAGAGCCACTCTGCAATTATCTGACCTCAGACATTTTTATCATTCATTTTCCTTTAACTTGTCTACACATCCCAAAGCTCTCTCTTTCGCTCTCTCTCTCACCCTACATGTTCTTTACCCTTTAACTTTTCTAACAGTTTTAGTTTGTTACCTCTTAACACTTATTTAGATCCAAATTTTGGTTCTAGACCCACAAAAACAAACTGTTCAGAGCTGGTCACAGGGCAGGGGGAGGGGGAAGTTAAAGATCCTGTAATTAGCAGTAGTCTCGAGGGGACACAGGGACAAACACATGACTCAACAGATTAAAGGCCACACCAAGAGCTCGACTTGTTTCATGCAAAAGCTCATGCTTGAGCTGTGATGTAGAGTGTCCTGAAAAAATGACCCTGGTTGTGTCCTGCTGCACACCAGGGGGCTGAGGCCAGTTCCAGAAACATCTGGAACGGGTCTAATGTGGCAGCTCTGCAGGGAGCATGAAGGTTCCCGCTTAACAGCTGGAGCTGAAGGGGGAAGAAGGAAGGGAAGTCCAATTGTTATCCTGTTCTCTGGCGTCATCTGGTCTCTGGCATGTAAATGAAGGGAGTTCAAATACAACATACTCCATGCCTGTAGAGTGGGGGGATGGGGAACTGTCAAACATTTCTCCATATTGTCTTTTTCAAGTGAGGTAGGTTAAGCCACGTTTTCAGTCTTCTTTAGTTCCACAGGTTCAGTCTTGTAGTTGAGCCTCAGGTGGAAGCTATGCTGATGGAGGGGTGGTGGTGGTGGTGGTGGTGGTGGGGGGGGGGGGGGGGGGGGGGGGCTCCATACAGATGAAACCAGGCTTTTCTGTCAGTCACTTGCCCAACAGCTGCTTCCTCTGCTGCTCCCACAAGGCCTCCAGGTGGTCCGCCCTCTTCAGGGCAGCCTATCAGTCGAAAGGACAATGTTTAGACATGCGGTCATTTATCTGTGTTTTCGTTTTAATCACATTCCTGGAGACAGACACATGCCCTGCTCTAACCACGTATTAACGTGCTTCCTGAATCACTGGATCACAAGTGGACAAGGTCAGTACTGGTTGAGTGGACTCAGGACACGCTGAGGTGGTGTAAACACAAACGTGTCCCGTCCAAGCTGAAACCTGAGCTCACACAAGCAGCAGACTTTCCGTGTTGTCTTGCTTTTCAGTCTCTTTCTTTCGCTGTAAACCTGCTGCTCATTTTTATGCTCGTTTTCTGCAGCTGTGCATCTAACATCCTGCTGGTCCTGCAGGTTAAAACTGACCTCTTAATGCAATAAAGCAGGTTACAGCCAGTATAGTTGCTATGTAGTGTATATTTGGAGTTACAAAGCTTCAGCTTATTTCTGTTTATTAGCAGAAGTACTCTGACACTGAGCTCATCAAGAAAACAAATCTATTATTTTATGCTTATACTCATCGGGGATCACATCTTCTACATAACGAGAAATTAAAGGTTGGCAGAATTTATGACAAAATGGAAAAGTGTTAATAAAGAAAAAAATACAAAACACCTATTTTAGTTTATACAGAAGAGTTAAGCTCACATTTCATTTTATTTGCCAAACACGACTTGATATTGTCACTTCTTTTAAAGTTATTTGACCCAAACCTACACCTGAACCAAGGCTGAAAAACATCACTCGAGCCGACTGGAAGTGGAAGACAAAACAAACGAAAAAGTACGAGCTGACAGACGTAATCTTTTGATCTTTGAAAGAAAACTGGTGCAGACATCACGATGCAGGAAAAGCTGAATGAATCTGACGAAGCTGAGCTAAGCTCACCGAGTTGTTTTTACCTGTTTGTTGCTCAGCTGACTGAGAATTAAACATTTTATTTGAAGCAGAGCAGGAAGCTAGTGATCACTCGAGACATGTTTTAATATTAATAATGTTAATATTCAGAGCTGTCCACCTGCAGTCAGACCACCCAGGATAGATTTTAGTAGCAGGTCTGAACAGGGCCTCTCACCTCGTGCTGCTTCCGGAGATTATTCACAGTTTCTTCTTTCTTCAGTATGGCCGACTTTACTCTGACAAATCACAGATAAGAGGGTGTAAGACTGCAGGATCCAGAATCAGACAGAATTCTTCACTTCAAGTCTTATCAACATTTTCTTTGTTCAACTTCAATCAAAACTAGTATTTTTCTGTATATTATTGCCTCCATACCACTATTTTAGGTCAACTTTCAGGAATAAATGTCTGTTTATTACCCATCGAAAGACGCTGGTATTTGCACTTACGGTAACAGCAGGAACTATAACTTTCATTTTTTTCTGCTGATCCCCTTCAGACTGAGAAACAGCTGATAGAAAAGTGTCTCACTGACGTTTCACGTGCACCGTGTCACAAAATAAGCTTTACCATTAAAAACTGTTTTTATTGGTAAGTGAAGTAATTTCTATGCCCATCTTCACCACTAGATGTCAGTAATTCTCACTCTCAAAATATTATTTCAAATTTTCCTGTCAGCTGAGCACAAACACAGCTAGAGCAGAAGGAAGACGAGCTTATTTATGATCTAATTCATCATGACTCAGCTTTATGTCCACCCCCCTGCAGCTG